>NC_083593.1:23781767-23826767 GCF_027579695.1 Neoarius graeffei
TTGAGCATCTCTGGAGAGACCTGAAAATGGCTGTCCACCAACATTCACCATCCAACCTGACGGAACTGGAGAGGATCTGCAAGGAAGAATGGCAGAGGATCCCCAAATCCAGGTGTGAAAAACTTGTTGCATCATTCCCAAGAAGACTCATGGCTGTACTAGCTCAAAAGGGTGCTTCTACTCAATACTGAGCAAAGGGTCTGAATACTTATGACCATGTGATATTTCAGTTTTTCTTTTTTAATAAATTTGCAAAAATTTCTACATTTGTTTTATTCTGTCAAGATGGGGTGCTGAGCGTACATTAATGAGAAATAAAATGAACTTTTTTGATTTTAGCAAATGGCTGCAATGAAACAGAGTGAAAAATTTAAAGGGGTCTGAATACTTTCCGTACCCACTGTATGTGTATGTCTGTCTCAGAAACTGGGTACTGTGGGGGTACCTCACTAAATATACTCAGTCAATAAACTATACGGTTTTGAATGGTGATGTTTGTTTTAATTTGAAATAAAATGATGAAAGGAATAATACAGATAAAACTAAATCTTTGATGTGAATATTCTATTCAGAATTTGGCAAAAATTCTGCAAATTTGTGGAAAAATGGCAGCTTGATCTGGGACATGATAAATGGTTGACTACATTGCATTCCCTTAAAAAGGTTGTAGTCCACTGAAAAGTCTACAGTTATCACTAATTGTATTTTAAGTTGTAACTTTATACACCTAAGGATTTGTGTGCTCACAGAATAATCATAACCGTAATAAAACATGATGCAAAATATTTGATCACCATCGTAACTCCATTTTTCGCATACCCAAAACCAATACAATTGTGTGTTTTGATCTAAATGGAAAGCCTCAGGGTCAAGGTCACTACCTCACCAAAAGTAGTAACTTAAAATCACTAGGCCATATAAAAATTTAGTTATAAATCTGCAATTTTGTTTTTTAAATGAAAGCTGAAAGAAGGTATAGAATGTTTCTTACAGAATGTTACAATGGTAGCTGGTCTTGTATGAATTTCTGAGCTATAAAATGAGTTGTGGTCTGTTTTTTACCGTAGCATGTTATTTGTGTGCGGGGAAGGACCCACATTAACAATTTGCATGTGTAGAATGGAACTTTCCACTCCAACAGTTAGAAGTTGATCGCGCTTCCATTTACGGTCTTTGTTACGCAGGTGATCTGTTCGGACGTTATCACTGGAAAAAGTGAGTTTTGACAGTTTTTTGTTTTAGTCTTGCAGTATAAGACAATGGAGCACTTGCATGTGACGTCACAGCCGATCCAGATTGTGACAGACGCCATCTTGTCGGTCAAATGCCATATTTCCTCCTTCTACTTCTGGTTCTACTTCTGCTTTTACTTCTACCTTTTCTTCTGGAAAAACCTACTATATACAATTCTACTACAAAGGCTGCGGCTACAAGCTCTCCCTACCTGTGCACGTTTTTTGTTTTTTGTGTGTATTTTTCTGTGTTGTTCGTCTGTACCGGACTTCAATATCCACTACAACCGTATGGACTTACTGGACATTGGTTTCCAGCAGAAAATGACGGTTTGTAGCGATTTCCATCGCATGCACAACATTCCGGACAAGGAAAAAAAAAAACATTCCGGACGAGATAGCGAGACCAGCGGGGTCTCCGTGGATTGTTATTGGAAGCAAAGCGAAGGAGGCGGCGCCAGGAGAGGAAGCAAAAGCGAGGCTGCAGAGCCGGCCTGTTGACTAAGCTCAGAAAACAGCCACTCAAATCTCCACTGCTAAGCCTCTCTCTCTCCGACGCCAGGTAAACAAGACGGACGATTTGGAATTACAGCTGGAATTACCTTATTCTATTCTATAATCGGCTGGTCAGTGCTATACTCGATACTTAAGTGACTTACCCATCCAGTGAGGATCATTTTCTTGTTTACAAGATGCCACATCTGAGTCGCTGACAAATCCTGAATTTCTGTAAAGATAACTGTCCAGAGATTTATAAGCACACAGTGCTTCACCACTGAACAGCGAGGGAAAGTTGATGAGGTAATTATACACGTCCGGGTATTCCACCTCTGGCAGTTCCATATCCACTGACACGGTTGTGAAAACTCCG
Organism: Neoarius graeffei; assembly: GCF_027579695.1. Taxonomy (NCBI): domain Eukaryota; kingdom Metazoa; phylum Chordata; class Actinopteri; order Siluriformes; family Ariidae; genus Neoarius; species Neoarius graeffei. The sequence goes on from NC_083593.1 coordinate 23,783,871, forward strand.
TCCGGAAAGCCATAAGGGTCACTAATCTGTAGATCGTTTATTTTAGACATATATCTAGTTATCTGTTCATTAGAAAAATGAGCCGTGTAGTCCGTCGGTTGAAATTGATCCATTCTGTACACGAGTGCAGCGATATTCAGCTGTGCTGTTGACCGACAAGATGGCGGCTGTGTACTTTCCGGTCACATGACTGCAAGATCTCTATATAATGTTTCTTTTTCATCTTGCTTTCATATTTTGTAGGGTTTGCGTATTTTTGGCCAATATTTTGCAACCATGGTCAATTTAGATCGAACTTTTGATAGAATCTATGGCCAGTCATTTTGCCCCGCCCCCGCTTCGCGCTCCGTCTGGTGCGGTAGTGATGTCCTGTTGCTCATGCGCCGCAGCAGAGACCCGCGCGACCTTCAGCCAGTAGTCACTGTTCTTTTACCACTGCCGTTATTCTCATCTTTACGGTGTGTTCTTGATTTTTCCATTGTGCCTTATTTCGCCATATCAAATACCCAAAATGTATCCTATATTATTCAGATTTTAAATGAATAATCAATTGTCATCATAACTTGCCATTTTTAACCCAAGCAATCAAAAAGAGGAAATTTATTCAATATTTTCACTTATCTGTGGAGGGGCTTTAATTCATGATGTTATTTTATATGTAAATCAATTTTACAAAAACATTTGAGTTGTAATCAAAATACAATTTAAGTTGTGAGAATGATTACATTTTAATGCAGTGTGTAAATCTGCAACTTGTTCAGATGTGATACAAGTAATGATATCTTCACTGTAAAAAGAAACTAGTAAAAAAAAGTTTCCATGTTACGTTAGTGATGAAAAAAGCAAATAATTGAATAAATCAATGGGATATTGTGTGACAGTTTCCAACTTTTTGTCTGTGTATTACTATTATGCTAATTGATGATTTAGTACAAAATAAGGGGTGTATCTACATGACATCCTGCAGGCACAACAAAGTTTAATAAAATGTATGATAACTGATGAACATTCAAAACTAAGGAGTAAAATTTAAAAAATAACATGTTTGTTTTTCTGTCCAGTAATTGCATTTAAAGAAACAAATATATGTACAGAAAAAGATATTCCTTGGTTATTAAAGAGGGTTTTTAAACGCATACATGTTTCCATGTTACGCGAGTGAACTTCAGAACATTGTTAAAATTTTCCACAGTGGAGGCCAGATAAAGCAAGATGCTATCTTTTATTCTTATTAAACATGACAAAAGAAGCATTGAGTGTTTTAAGTAAATGCAAAAAAAAAAAAAGTAAATTTATTTTCTCACACAGACAATGGCCAGGTATGGCGGCTCGGACTTTTCATTCTGGGTCCTGGGACCCACATGACTGGCATTTTTGTGGGTCCCAAATATTATATATTATATTACATACGAGAGCTATACAGTCGCAGTATGCGTCTACACTCTTGCCTTTTTTTCCTCACTGGCAAACCACGGAGTTAAAGGGTTTTTAGGCCATTCTTTGCAAGTGGCTAACTTGGAATAGAATATAGAGGAGTTTCACTGATGGCGCAGGTTTTTATCAATCATGCAGCATCCGCCATACTGCCGGGTAAACAAAGAAACGTCCGTGACTGTTGATAATGAAAATCGAGACAAGTGCAGTCAGTACGATCTCTCTGAAGTGATTCAAAAAATTTGAGTACCAGCAGATCATGTTACATCCAGAAGCTGAAACATGCAGGTATCACAGATCCATATAATTTAACCACAAATGTACTTACTTATTCTGCATGCTGCTCTCTCCCTCTCTGTGCGTGTTCAAGGCATAGAAAAGTACAGATGCCTACCAATATTTCGAGGCAGGTTTCATGTGTGCCAAAATGTTATGGGAAATTCCTGATGGAGAAAATTACATTAGTATGACAAAGGTAAGCTCAAACATGGATTTCTAATAGTAATGAACAAGCCAGAGGCTCGAACTAGCATATTTTACAGTGTTTAGCTAAGTGTACATTATCAGTACATAACAAATATGCTGGTAGTTTAAAGCATTAGGTCACATAAAATGCATCATGTCCAAAGCCCACATCCAGATAAACATTTTAAAATTGCACAGAGCTTTTGCACTAACCTGATATAAAATGTTCTCGACACACATGGGAATGCTTTGTTGGTATCCAGTCTTCCCATTTAACTGCAGCTTGCCATTTTTCTCATCGTTCTGAGTTCACTGGGAAGCGGTGAAAAGTTAAACCAGGCTTATCTCCACGTCTGTTATTACATCCAAAAGCACTACAGGTCTTTGGTATTGTTCTTTTTAGATGTAACTTCTACAAGTTTATCAGTAGATGGTTATTGAATTGGGCTTATCACTCGCGTACACTTGTGCCAGTTGCTGGCAAACACAAAGCTTGGCTGGATAAACAAATCCACAGTTATGATGATGTCACATAAAAGTGATCACGATATTGTGACCTTTTTGTTCTGTTCTCTTTTGCTTTCACAACATGATCTAACAGATTTGTCAAGGCAATCTGTGTTGGTAACTTGCCAGCGCCCCCTATAACGATCCCACAATTCCTTGCGCGCTCCACCCGGATGTGACGTAAAGTGGAACTGCTTTAACTGTATCGAGAGCGCCTCGATTCGTCCTCTCGTGTTCTGGCTACTGGAGTGGTCGGACTAACCGCTATTGTCTGAGAACAGCCTGTTCAAATTAGTTTCGGCCGAACTTTTGAACGACCGCTAAGTTTCAGTGATATAGTGGTTTTGATTCTAAACCTTTGCAAAGTTTAACTACAGTTAAGTAGTTTTCCACGCTAAGAGGCATTTGCGGACAGCTTTGCTCCTCTCAGCCTTTTTCTCGTCGACGCATCACCGGAGGTTTCTCCCGAAGCACCGTGGGCCAACTAGGCCTCCATCTCCCTGCTTCGTTAGCCGCGGTTGGACGCAACTCGCCGCTAACCTCCTCTCCTCGGACCGCGACCCTCAGCGCGGACATCGGAGAACGAGCTTCCATCGCATTGAGTAGGCACTTGGGCAAATTTTAATTTGTAGCTTATTCAGATGGTTGTTAGGGTCATGTTTAAGCTTTGAGCTGTTTAGCATACCCGCTCAGACACGGAAGGTGTTTGTTTGTTTGTTTGTTTGTTTGTTTGTTTGTTTGTTTTGGTTCTGTTTTTTTCTTTGAACTTGTTAGACAGGGTATCTTGCATGATATCTTTCCTTAACTCCATTGCTAGCTTCCCTATCTGATTAGCAGCGCAGCGACAAGTTTAAGCTCTGAGGCTAGACCGCTACAAGGCCTAGTTCTCTCCACCCAACACCTATTTTACACACACACACCCTCCCTCTCTCTCTCTCACTCGCGTTGAGTTCTTTGCCTAGATGGTCTGTTGGAAATTAAGTACAGTGTTTGGATCTAGCTGTAACGTGGTCAGATTCTCCTTAGCAACTTATTGCTAGCTACCTCAGGGTGATACGCTAGCTGGTAGGCTTGTGTTCTCGACTAGGCCTGCAGGCGCCATATTTCCCAACGCCATTTTGGTACCTCCCTCATTGAGTTACCTGTGATACGACACCTAGGCACTGACCGCCATTTTGTTTAAGTATTGCCAGAGTGGCTAGTCGTTAGCATCTGCCCACAGATACATACACACCTACACACACGCACGCATCGGCTTGCCCTAGTCTCTCTCTCTCTCATACACACACACCTGCACACACAAGGGATTCTCTTTTCCTATCTCTTTCTCTCTCTCTTCCCCTCAAATCTATGGTCCAGGTGTAATTGTTCCATTGTTTTGTCTTATTACCTTTGCCCGACGTTGAATGTATTTTGTGAGATTATTATTAGTGAGTAGTAGACAAATAAAAGCTAATCAAATTGAATTACATTTTACTTGTTCCTGTTGTTTATTCACAAGGTCAACTATTTAGAACTCCTTTTTCCTTCAAAATTTAGCTTTTGTATACAACTGGGTTTCCCATCTAATGCAGAGCTACCGTTAGTCTTGAATGTAACCATTCACGGTGAGTATTAAGATTAATAATTTAAGATTTTATGAGACTGATCTTTATTTATAAATTGATTAATTCAATTATCAATTATTACATAATTTATAATTTAATTAATCCCAATTCCACCTACATTAAAGTGGTGCCCCGTGTGAGGAATAGTTTAATGACCTTGTGAATTTCTCAACAATAACTTGTAAACTGCTGTATACCCAAAATCAACTGCCAAGGTATAACACAGGTGACTTTAATGGTGAATCATTAAGTGTTTTAATCACAGAACTGAAATTCAGCTGTCAACCACAGTTAGCTGATAAACTGGTTTAATTGATTAGTACATTAGAGTAATATCTAATCCAAGTACTTAATATTAATAATAATCATTATTGTTAACTAATATTATTAATTGAGCTAATTAATACAAGTGAAACATTAGTGAAAAACAAAGTAGCTAAGAAACCACAAATCAATTATTTAGCAACTTGGATTAAATTAAATTCTAACCTAATCAACACCTAGTATTAATTTCTTTTAAGTTAATTAATACATTTCGAACAAAATGTCGCATTCCCCATCAAGTGAGTCAGAAGGGCCCCTCCTCTCTCTTTTTGACGTTGTAGGCGATTTAGGCCAAGTCCCAGAGGATAGGAGAAATTACTTCTGTGATCTTGACCAAAAGGCTTGCTTTGATGAAATACACATAGCCGTTAGGGAACTTAAGGAGCGTACTATGACTCTCCCAGAAGGGCTACCCAAATTGTTCATGATCTACTATAAGGAAATGGAACATGTGTGTATGACCCTCGAACAAGAGAAAAGAACACTAAAACGACAACTGGCCGAAGCTCAAAGGAGAGCAGAAAGCGCGGAGAGTAGCCTCGTGGGCCTGAGAGCCACACAAGATGAACTAAAGCGCGAAATAGAATGCCTCAGAGAAGTGACGCAAGCACGTCGCTCAGATGAGGGATCGGCCAAACCTTCCCAAGAACAGAGTTCCGCTCTGGAGGAGGAAGAACCTGAGCTTAGAACGGTAGATCAGACACCGCACTCAAGCTCAACTCGCGTGAAAGCCGCGCGATCGCCACCTTGTGGCGCTGGGAGTTTTTACTTTACTCCCCACTACACCCCCTCGTGCTTCAATATCGCTGCAGCCTCTAGCCTGCAGAAAACGCCGCGCTACGTACCCTCAGACTCCTCTGACGGAGAGGCCGCCTACAAGCCGAAACGCAGACATGGGCGATATGAGAGCAGCTCAAGTAGCGAAGACAGCGAGGACCCCTACGGGTCAAAATCAAAACGCCTCGTTGCAGAACGCAAAACTAGGATCCGCCAAATCGACGTCCTTGCGAAAGACAGAGCGTTTTGAGCCGGAAAATCATAGACACCGAAGCGTTAATGATTATTTCCGGGAAATCGAACGTAGCCTCCTGGACCTGCCAGAGGCTACGTCGCATGAAAAGGCCAGACTAGTCTGGAAAACTTTAGGTAGTGGCGTATGAGCATTCGTTGAGACCCTACCACAATTGGTCCTCGACAACTACAAGAAAATACGCAAGTACTTGAAAGAGGAATACTCGTTGTACGAGGACTGCTGCGACGATGGGTGCCATTCTAATCAGACAGAAATGAAGTGAACACCCTCGCGAGTACTACCGTCGGCTCTGCCCGGCATACTTTCAGGGCAGAAGCAAGCCCGGGCTAGAGGAAGATCGCAACTTCAAGTCCCTCTTCCTCCATAACCTTCACCCATGCATCCGTAACCAAGTAACACTCGCGTGTCGCCAGCGCCCCCATACTATGAGAGAAATGCGTCGCACTGCACAACTAACGTGGGAGACGTTCGTCCGACCCACGGACCGCCACGAGGACGATCCCAGAGTCCTCAGCCTATATGAGCAGGAAGGTCAGTCCTTAGGCCTAGAAGGGGGTGAAGCCCCAAACCGCGGACCCCCTTGGGCGAACCCAAACCCCGGCCACCAGACGTCGAGTCAACCCAAAGGTAACTGGAAAGTTCGACAAGCTGGAGCCAAGGGGGTACAGGGCCCCAACGCCAAAGGGCAAGGTAACCGCAAACCTAGCAGTCACGGCCCTAAATCTCAGAATAGCGGACAGTCAAGGCCCCATCGCAACTCCTCTGGAAGGGAGCAGAGCCCTAAGCTAGCTACCGCTAAACAAGCCAACCAAGAGCCGCTTGGGATGGCAGAACTGAGGGCCGAACTAGCACAGGTTAGACAAGCCAACCAAGAGCCGCTTGGGATGGCAGAACTGAGGGCCGAACTAGCACAGATTAGACAAGCCAACCAAGAGCCGCTTGGGATGGCAGAACTGAGGGCCGAACTAGCACAGATTAGACAAGCCAACCAAGAGCCGCTTGGGATGGCAGAACTGAGGACCAAACTAGCACAGGTTAAACAACTTCTGAGCAATAAGAACAGGAAGGGTAAGCCGAGCAAGGACAGGGACGAACCGTCAGCATGACTAGGCCAGGACCCATCCCCACCACCACGTGTCTACCTTGTGGGGTGGGGAAAGGACCCCTGCCCAATAGGCAGCGATGAGTTGAAACCACCCCCCCCGGTTCACCCCACGCCGCTCCACCCTGAGCCGAGTCAAGAAGCACCAAACTCAACCGACACTCTTCTCAACCGCAACGCGCTTGATGGCCACCCGTCTTTCCTTTGCTTTCTTGGCGAATCTGCCCCAACCAGGTACTACCCCTGGATATCTGGCAACATTACTGTCAACGGCGTCACGGCACCGGGCGTCAGGTTAGCGCTTTGGTCAGAGAAGTCAGCCATCAGCCAAACGTGGTTCGACATAGTGCATCAGAGCACTCCTTCTCCTGTCTTTGTGCAGAAGAGCCACCGGCTACTGTCAGCCGAACAACCACAGAGCCCCACCAAAGCCACGGGCGTCTGCGCCGTGTCTCTCACCATCGGTCAGAGAGAATTTCTTGAGTGTCGTCCCCGGACTTCCTGACTCACTGGTCATCGGGGCAGACATCTTGGTCAGACTGGGAGCCCAACTGGACCTAGTCAACTGGGTCATCTGGACCCAAGCCGACGCCGCCAAGCACCCGTTCCAAGCTGACCCGGAACAAATGCAGTCAGGACAAATGATTCCCCAAGCCTGCCATGTCGCTAGCGAATTCGACATCGTCATTCCCGCTAGGACTGCTGGTTCCCCTCTTAAGCTGGTCATCATGAAAGACCAACAGTTTCATAGCTCCCAGGCGTTCTTCCAGCCTCTCAGATTCTTCATGGAGCTCGACTTAGCCGTGTGTGGGACTCCGCTGCTTGAAGTGAGTCATCGTTCCGCTTACCTCCTGGTTCAAAACTCCACGTGGGACGCCATCACGATCCCCGCCCGTTGGCCTTTAGGCCTTCTGATAAACCAGGCATTCCATGACTTGGAACTCACTATTCCAGTCATCGGTGAGCTGCCAACGCCGGACACTCATTCCGATCCAGTGGAACCTCTCTGGGTTACTCTTCCTTTCCACATGATCCGCGTCGAACCTCACGACATGCTTCGCGACGAGCACATAGTCATGACCAAAACTGACACCCCGAAACACATGCTGGTGTACGCTCTTGCCATGCAATCGAGCAACGTCACCCCTGCAACTGAGGCCGTTGATTCAGCTTTAGGTGAACCGTACCCAGGCTTCGAACGAGAAGTTCAACAGCTGGTGAAAGCTGACAGCCTGACCACGGACGCCCAGAGACGACAGCTCCGTGAACTGTTCTACGACTTCAAGGCGATCTGGGCGCGAGATTCCAATGACTGCGGAGTCACAGACATCCACACCGTCCGAATCCCAACAGACCCAAACGCTCCACCGACGTTCGTGCGGCAATACAAAATCCCGTTAGCCGCATACGACTCAATACAAGAAACACTGGACACTCTGCTGGAAAAGCAGATCATTCGCGAGTGTAACTCGACTTACAACTCCCCCTTGTGGCCGGTGCTGAAACCGAATGGCAAGTGGCGCCTCACCATTGACTATAGGCAGCTGAACAAGCAAGTGCCCTTGTCAAGATGGCCCATGATCCATCTGGATCAAGAACTTGCCAAGGTGAAGGGTGCAAAGTTCTCCACCGCCGACGTGGCGAGTGGATTCTGGACCATGCGCGTGGATCCAGCTGACCAGCACAAGCTGGCCTTTTCCTTTGGGAACCGCCAGCTAACTTTCAACCGATGTCCGTTCGGCTACGCGAACTCCCCCGCTGAATTCAACATCTTGCATAAGGCAATGAGCGATGCCGCAGCTCGTGGCAACTTGATCTATGTCGATGACATCCTCATTAGGTCACAGACTTTTGATGCACACCTCGAAGAGATACGCCATGTTCTGTCTCAGCTGTCCAGAGCAGGAGCGAAGCTCTCTGTCACCAAAGGGCAGTGGTGTCGCACCAAAGTCGAATACGTTGGGCTGTACGTTGGGCCAGATGGCATTGAACCCCAGTCGGGGAGGGTGCGGGCTATCCAAGACATCAAAGCCCCATCCAACGTACCCGAACTCAGGAGCTTCTTAGGGGTCTGCAACTACTCCCGACAGTTCATCGAGGACTACGCAGAGATAGCACGACCGCTCACCGAGCTCCTCCGAAAGGATAAACCCTTCCAGTGGAGCGACGTTCAAGAGCATGAAGCAGAAGCTCTGCTCCGCTCCCTGCCTTGCATATCCCGACAAAGACAAACCGTTCTTCTTGGAGGCTAGTTTCTCCACCCACTACCTGAGCGCCGCACTGTCACAGCAGCATGACAAAGATCGCCGTGTCGTAGCATACGCCAGTCGGCCCCTCAGTGCTGTGGAGTTGAAATTTTCAGACTGCGAAAAAGCCCTGCTGGCCACGGTCTGGGCCGTTGAACACTTTCGCAGTTACATTGGTGGCCAGAAGGTGGTGATAGAGACCAATCATCAACCGGTCTCATTCTTGAACAGCCAGAGGCTGAGAGAGGAAAGAGTTTCGAACAGTCGCATCGCAGCTTGGATGATGGCATTACAGGGCTACGACGTCGAGGTGAAGTACGCCCAGAACCACAAGATGGCGCTTGGCCGAGGCCTGGCGGAATGCCAGCATTGCGACTGCGAGAATAGTCTGGATCAAACCGAACTAACAACCGTATCTGCTCTCCCCTCCGACCACCACTACTATGACGAGAACGTCTGCAAAGACCTCCCCACCGCTTACATAGATGGATGCTCATTCCATCATGAACGCAAAGTCCAAGCCGGTGTCGGTATCGTATGGGCGAACGGCCCTATACTAGGGAAATATCAACATCGACTCGGGGCTAAGACTAGCCAATATGCGGAGGTAGCAGCCGTGCTCATCGTCCTGCAACAAGCTGCCCGTGAGAACATCAAGCAGTTAGTTCTCTGCTCTGATTCAAACTATGCCAAGCATAGCTTCGTCTCGCACTTCCCCTCGTGGAAGGTGAAGGACATGAAAAACGCAAGGGGCAAGGAAGTGAAACACTCCGAACTTTTCCTAGCATGTGATCGACTCATAACCGAACAGGGAATGTGCGTCTACTGGAAGAAGGTGAAGGGACATTCTCAAGTCCCAGGACCTGACAAAGTCGGTAACGATGAGGCAGATGGCCTCGCCAAAGCGGGAGCCGTAGACGGCCCCCTTTGGGAATTCCAGCCGTCATGGCTTCCCGAGACGCCACGCCATAACGTAACCGCGATAACTCGCCGACAGGCTAGAGCAGGTCAAACTGACGCAGTACCCCAAGCAGGAACAGTGCAACTCGGCCGACTGCCCCAGGACGCTGACCTGGTGTCTATGCAGGAAAGGGATCCCGTGATCCACCAAATCCGTAAGTTCCTTGCGGACCCCGTGGCGTTCCCAGTTTCCCCACAAGAGTTGCAACAGTCCCGAGACTTAAATCACCTTCACAATCTCAAAAACGGCTTAAAACTCGAGAAAGGACTCCTGGTGTACACACCACGCAACCAGGGACCTCCCCGGTGGGTCGTGCCCACAGATCATAGGGGGGTCATGTTGCAGTAAGCTCACGACAGCCCGTGCGGGGGCCATAGGAACGCTCAGGCGACCTACCAGACACTCCAAAAGATTGTCTATTGGCCCTTCATGATTCAGGATGTTACCGAGTATGTCAAAGGGTGCTTGATTTGCTGCCAATTCTGACCAGCCCAACCGTTGAACCGCGCCCCACTGCAAAGCAAAGGCATCTCATTCCCCTGGTCTAATCTCCAGATAGACTGGGTCGGACCGGTGCCGAAATCGGCTCGAGGTAATAAGTACCTCCTGACCGTCGCTTGCGCGTTCACGAAGTGGGTGGAATGCTTGCCCGCCCCGAACGAAACCGCAGAGACCACCGCTCCTTATGAACCATGTGTTCAGCCGTTGGGGCTTGCCCCTATCCATTGATTCCGACCGAGGTACTCATTTCACCGCAGAGGTCATGAGAGTGTTGTGGGAGATGCTCGGAGTCGAGGCAAAATTCCACATCGCGTATCATCCTCAGTCTTCCGGTCAGGTCCAACGCGCCAACCAAACCATCGTGAGCATGCTTCGCAAGTATGTCAGCCACCATGGCAAAGATTGGGACATCAAACTCCCTCTGGTGCTGATGGCCATTAGGTCCACTCCTCACCGCACCACCGGAGTCACTCCGTTCGAAATGATGACTGGCCGTGAAATGGTTCTTCCCTTACACCTCCTCTACCGACCAGAGGACCTAAGCGTTGCCACTGCGTACACCGCACACCAGTACGTCACCGACTTGCAATGCCACTTGCAGGCCACATTTGCGTGGGCCCAGGAACACCTTGAAAAGAGTGCGAAAGGCCAGAAAGCTTACTACGACAGAAAGGCGACACACCGTGCGTACGAAGTAGGCGACAGAGTCCTATACTTCAATTTCACCAAACCGGTAGGAGTAGCCAGAAAATTCTTACCCCGTTGGTCCGGTCCTTTCGAAATCGTCGGTAAACTGTCCCCCGTCGCCTACCGCATCAAAACTTCGAAGCCCAGCCAGGCGCCTTCGTATAGATGGGTCCATAGCAACCAAATAAAGCTCTTTGAGCAGTCCACACTCCATAGGGAGGTGGACAAACAATAAGTTATAGCCTCCCCAACTTAGTTGCATGCCTCTCAATCCATAAGCGTGCATCTATAAGTAACCACCCCTGTTACCACTCAAATCAGAATAACAAACTCCTGTATGTTGCAGAATGGCCCCTCTCTGGATCCTCGGCATCTTCCTAGTCCTGCAGACCACATTGGCCGGTAACATAGTGGAACCAGGTCTGCCGAGCGGCATCGTTCTCCAAGATGCCCCAGGACTTCTCACCAATTGCCGCGTCCTCACCCAGCGCGTGTACACCCGCCTTGATCCTTGGGACGTGTATCGTAAGCATTTTAGGTCGCCCACACACACAAACCTCGAAACCGGGCCTGACTCCGAGATTGGGTCCAACATCGAACACGCCAAGCGTACCACAGTTCACATGCTCGAACAGTTACAGAAGTTCATAGTCACTGAGGAGGAACTCAGCGGCAAAACGCGCCCTAAACGGTTCCTCGGAGGACTACTTTACTGCTGCATCCGCCATCGGCTCTCTGTTCTCAATGGGCCTCTCTGCCGTTAACACCGTTAGCCTGACCGCGGTCAAACGAGACATGAACATTCTTAAGGAAGAAATGCCAGAAATCCAGGGTAGACTACTAACTCAACAGGAGGAGCTGCAGGGCTTAGGCAAAACCCTGCAGGGAACCATACTAACCGTTAACATGCATTCTACATTAATCAAGAACACAGTACATGCTGTAGACAGGCTAGCGACAATCATGAGAAGCAAAGTCAAGTACGTCCGAGTAATCCGAGACCTAATGCAGGACCTGATGAGAGAAGTAAGTAGCTCTCTCAGCACCCTGAGTGGAGGTAAAATCCCACCATATTTGATACCCCTCAGCATGGTTGACAGCATACTCCGATCTACTACCACGACTAACGTTTACTCATCACAGCTTCATCTGGCTTATAGTCTTGGCAGTGCTATTCCCATTTTTGTGAACCCTCAAAACCTAGAAATAGGCTTCATCCTCAATCTCCCCGTTATTGAACGGCAAAACATATACAGAATCAAATCTGTCCTTAATGTAGGTTTCTGGAACAATGACGTACACGTACGTTTGCAGACACCTCCCACCATAGCCTATCACGATGACAACCCCTCTATCTACCTCGTCCCTAACTTAGACATGTGCACCTCTACCAAAGATATCCACTGGGTCTGCCCCAGCAATCCCTTTATCCGAGACACCACAGACCGTCTCTGTGGATTGACAAAAGTCCCCGATCAGAAGTGTGCAGGCAAATTGTCTATTAAAGATGAAGGAATAGGAACTAGAGTAGAAAGAGCTGGTAATCGGTGGCTAATCAACACTCCCCAAACTGAGATTCTGATATCATATGATCAACATAACACTGCCACTAGAATGAAGATCCCTAACGAAACCTCCCTCCTAAGTGTCCCACTAGGAGCCACTGTTCACGTGGGTGACATCACCCTCCATCACCTTAGCGCTGACCAGTATGAGACTGAGATAGAAATGCCCGATGCCTTCCCAGGTCACGAACTTGAGATAAACTCCACCCTCCAAGCACAACTACTGCTGGAAGGGACCAAAACCGTGCAATTCAATCTTAAGCCCACTGGCATCGCTACCACTTTCTTGAATAACCGCTCAAACTCCTCGTCTGATCAAGGATCTTTAATAAGCCGAATTGCGCTGGGATTTCTAGCTAGCGGTTGGGTTATCAGTCTTCATAGCCATCACTCTACATAGGTACATACTGACACTACACCGCAAACTGGACAAAACGATCTACGCACCTGAGAAATTAGATCGTGGCATTGTCCGATTCTCCATCAGGCCTAAGGCCTCCACTAACTTTCTTGAAGAGTAGGCTTGCTAACACGCTAACTAACCCCTCTTTTCCATTTTCTTTTATGGAGTTTTGATTATTTTTTTTGTTTGTTTGCTGTGTGAAATGTTTTATGTAGAAGGTAGTTAAGTAGCCATAGTGTAATTGTTTTCATGTCCAAGTGCCTATGCTTTCATGCCCAAGTGCCTATGCATCTTATGGACTGTATGAAATGAATTGAACTGTTGAACTGTGTCTGAAAGACTTTTCACAGAAAGGACTTTTGGAACTACCTCTTTGTGGAACTACCAGGGACCGTGGGTCGCAGACTAAGCACCATGTGCCCATAGGGTATCACTCCTTTCAGCACCTATGGCCAAGGGGGGAATGTTGGTAACTTGCCAGCGCCCCCTATAACGATCCCACAATTCCTTGCGCGCTCCACCCGGATGTGACGTAAAGTGGAACTGCTTTAACTGTATCGAGAGCGCCTCGATTCGTCCTCTCGTGTTCTGGCTACTGGAGTGGTCGGACGGACTGTTGGCACACTCGCCTACAGTGTTGAGACTAACCGCTATTGTCTGAGAACAGCCTGTTCAAATTAGTTTCGGCCGAACTTTTGAACGACCGCTAAGTTTCAGTGATATAGTGGTTTTGATTCTAAACCTTTGCAAAGTTGAACTACAGTTAAGTAGTTTTCCACACTAAGAGGCATTTGCGGACAGCTTCGCTCCTCTCAGCCTTTTTCTCGTCGACGCATCACCGGAGGTTTCTCCCGAAGCACCGTGGGCCAACTAGGCCTCCATCTCCCTGCTTCGTTAGCCGCGGTTGGACGCAACTCGCCGCTAACCTCCTCTCCTCGGACCGCGACCCTCAGCGCGGACATCGGAGAACGAACTTCCATCGCATTGAGTAGGCACTTGGGCAAATTTTAATTTGTAGCTTATTCAGATGGTTGTTAGGGTCATGTTTAAGCTTTGAGCTGTTTAGCATACCCACTCAGACACGGAAGGTGTTTGTTTGTTTTTTTTATTGTTTGTTTTGGTTCTGTTTTTTTCTTTGAACTTGTTAGACAGGGTATCTTGCATGATATCTTTCCTTAACTCCATTGCTAGCTTCCCTATCTGATTAGCAGCGCAGCAACAAGTTTATTTTAAGCTCCGAGGCTAGACCGCTACAAGGCCTAGTTCTCTCCACCCAACACCTATTTTACACACACACACACACACACACACACACACACACACACACACACACACTCTCTCTCTCTCTCTCTCTCTCTCTCTCTCTCTCTCTCTCTCTCGCTCTCTCTCTCTCTCTCTCGCGTTGAGTTCTTTGCCTAGATAGTCTGTTGGAAATTGTTAAGTACAGTGTTTGGATCTAGCTGTAACGTGGTCAGCTTCTCCTTAGCAACTTATTGCTAGCTACCTCAGGGTGATACGCTAGCTGGTAGGCTTGTGTTCTCGACTAGGCCTGCAGGCGCCATATTTCCCGACGCCATTTTGGTACCTCCCTCATTGAGTTACCTGTGATACGACACCTAGGCACTGACTGCCATTTTGTTTAAGTATTGCCAGAGTGGCTAGTCGTTAGCATCTGCCCACAGATACATACACACCTACACACACGCACGCATCGGCTTTCCCTAGTCTCTCTCTCACACGCGCGCACACAAGGGATTCTCTTTTCCTATCTCTTTCTCTCTCTCTTCCCCTCAAATCTATGGTCCAGGTGTAATTGTTCCATTGTTTTGTCTTATTACCTTTGCCCGACGTTGAATGTATTTTGTGAGATTATTATTAGTGAGTAGTAGACAAATAAAAGCTAATCAAATTGAATTACATTTTACTTGTTCCTGTTTATTCACAAGGTCAACTATTTAGAACTCCTTTTTCCTTCAAAATTTAGCTTTTGTATACAACTGGGTTTCCCATCTAATGCAGAGCTACCATTAGTCTTGAATGTAACCATTCACGGTGAGTATTAAGATTAATAATTTAAGATTTTATGAGACTGATCTTTATTTATAAATTGATTAATTCAATTATCAATTATTACATAATTTATAATTTAATTAATCCCAATTCCACCTACATCTGGAAAAATTCAAGTAGGAGCCCTGCGTCCTGGGATGTATTATTGCCCTTTTTTTTTTTTAGTTTTTTGTGCATAAAAATGCATGATTTCTGCTTTTTCCTTTGGTTCCCCCCCCCCCCCCCCCCCCCAAAAAAAAAAAATTTTTTTAATTGTGCAAGAATATACATTCATAATGCAAGAAAGCAGGGCCGTGCAAAGACCTTTGGAGGAGCAGGGGCTCAACATTCAAAAAAGGGCACTTGGAACAAATTTTTCACACAAGTTAACTTTATTCAAAACTAAATTTCAGTTGCAACTGAACATTGTGTGTGTGTGTGTGTGTGTGAGATCCATCTAAATGCTGCAGTATTCTTCAAAGCAGCAGTCTTCGGTTTACCATGTTCTTGAAAATGTCTATGACAACACTATTCAATATGGATATCTTTCTCAATTGCCAGCAGAAGAAGGTCTGACAGCCTAGAATATGTTGTGGACGTCGTCATTCAGCCTTAAGTTTTCGAAGCTGCTAGAATGTTATTAACGCCGTCGTTCAAACTAAAGTTTCCGAATCTGCCACGTTAATGAAATGGATGGAGCCAAACAGTTTAAATATAGCCTAGGCGGCTTCATTAAATGATAAACAACCCTACGCATTTACTGTTGTGTTCTAAGCTGCACAATATTGCATGTTCAGATAAGAAATGAAAGGAGACTTTCAGTGTGACCTTACCATGCCATTCCTCGCACTGTCTCCCACTGTCAACCGCCTGCATGCGCTTTCTGCATGGAGGTTCGCTGAATGCATGACGTCACGGATTGATGCCCGCATTTACATAGAAAAATGTTATTTTATAAATCTATAATTTCATATTGTTAAATTGTAGAGAATATTGATGTTGGAGCTAACTTATCTTTTACAAATATTAAAAAAAAAAAAAACAGTCCCTATGAAAAGGGCACTTTGGACAGCAAACAGAAAAGGGGCAGGGGCTAGAGCACCTGTAGCACCGGTTCATTGCATGTGGGTGCAAGAAAGTGTACCAGAGGTAGACATATGAATGAAACATAAGCATGTACTATAAATAAGTGGAATGACTGATGCATGTAATTTGAACATGTAGTACAAATAATAAATGTAGTATAAACATGTGTATAGGCATAAATCTGCAAACAACTATATGGCTGTACTACCTGTACCCCTCTGTACTACAACTAAACATACAGACAGGATGTGTTTGTCTGTGGGGTGTTTTGAAGTGGTGCATGCATGCAGCCCCTAAGAAGCATCCTCATTTAGCACCTGGACCACGTAAGGGAAGAAACTTGTCTTAAGGAATCTCTGTTTTAGTTATCAGGCTATATTGTATTTTACCTGACCTCTGCACTGAGAACAGGCTATGGTCCGGGTGACTGGGGTCCTTAAAGTCAAACAAAACCCAAAAATAAGTGCTGTTTGCTTATCATGGCAAATGCCCTGATATGCCCCCTGCACGTTTTAATTAAAAATAAAACTTAAACAGTTTGTCTATTTTAAAAGTCATGGTAATGCTAAAAATAGGCTTTGAAAAATTGAAAAAAAATTTTTAAAAATCCCCCGCCCAGTGCTGGTATGTTCACTGCTTCAGATGGGTTAAATGCAGAGAGAATTTCACTGTGCTGTAATGTATGTGACAAAGGCTTATAATTCAAACTAAGCTTTTCTGTAGCCATTTTTTTTTTTTTTTACTTGGCAACAAAATGCACAAATCAAGACTTCGCTTTTATGAAGTATGACTCTAACTCCGCTAGATAACACACACGTAGTACTGACACAGATACTAGTAAACAATGTGTTATAACAACTCCGTTCTTGTCAAAGATCGCTGTTCTCAGTGAATAAAAAGCATGTCACAAAATAATGCATCTCAATTAGAATATCACGAAGGTTCATTTTTCCATAATTTAATTCAAAAAGGTAAACTTGCATTCTATATTCATTACATGTGAAGTGAAATTTCAAGCCTTTTTTTTTTTTTTTTTTGATTATGGCTTATAGCTCAGAAATCCAATATCTCAAATTATATTTCCTAAGCTCAATCCAAAAAAGGGATTTACAATACAGAAATGTCCAATTTCTGAAAAGCATGTTCATTTATAGACTCAGTACTTGGTTGAGGCTCCTTTATCCTGAATTACTGCATTAGTGTGGTGTGGCATGGAGGTGATGAGCCTGTGGCACTGCTGAAGTGTTATTGAAGCCCAGGTTAATTTGATGGTGGCCTTCAGCTTGTCTGTGTTTTTGGGTTGGATGTTTTTCATCTTTCTCTTGACAATACCGTAGGTTCTGTCTGGGGTTTAGGTCAGGTGAGTTGGCTGGCCAATCAAGCACAGTAATCTCATGGTCGGCAAACCATTTGGTAGTAGTTTTGGTACTGTGGGCAGGTGCCAAGTCTTGCTGGAAAAGGAAATCGGCATCTCCATAAAGCTTGTCAGCAGATGGAAGCATGAAGTGTGCTAAAATCTCCTGGTAGACAGCCGTGTTGACTTTTTGGACTTATCAACGCAGTGGACCAACACCCACAGATGACATGGCATGCCAAATCATCACAGATGGCAGAAACTTCACACTGGTATTCAAAAACCTTGGATTCTGTGCTTCTTCACTCTGCATTTCCAAGTGAAATGCAAATTTTACTTTCCTCTGAAAAGAGAACTTTGGATCACTGAGCAACGGTCCAGTTCTTTCTCTCCTGAGCCTAGGTAAGACTGTACAGTATGTATATGATGTCTCAGGTTCAGGAGAGGCTTGATTTATGAGAAATGCTTCAGTTTCCTGAAGATGTCGGTGTGTGTGGTGGCTCTTGATGCACAGACATCAGCCTCAGTCCACTCCTTGTGAAGCTCTCAAGTTCTTGAAATGACTCTTTTCTTGACTATCCTTTCAAGGCTCTGGTCATCCTTATTGTTTGTACACCTTTTCCAGCCAGCCTTTTTAGCAATGACCTCCTGTGGCTTATCGTCCTTGTGAAGGGTGACGACAATCATCTTCTGGACAATGGTCAAGTCAGCAGTCTTCCCCATGTTTGTGGTTGCATGTACTGAACAAGACCTAGAGATACACTGTATTTATACTGTTTTACTCGCACTCAATGAAATGTTCAAATATTTTGAGGGGTTTTTTTTTTTGTGTGCTGTAGGCCATAATTATGAAAAATTTAAAATTAAAAAAAATGCTTTTGTGTAATGAGTCTACTTTTCGACATCACAAACTATTTGGATGTCCTCCAAAGAGTTTGTGATAGTGAGGTTATGTAGATAAAATCAACAGGTAATTTCTAATTTTTTCAAATGAAAATTGAGTAGATCGAATTAAAGGCATGGGCTTGGCTTGAAATTTGGTTGGGACAACTGGGTGGGGTGGAATGCATAGAAGACAGTGTTGCGGTCAAGTCACTAAACCTCAAGTCCTTTAAAAAAAAAAATTGAGCAGAGTCCGAGAACAAGACTCCAACTGCACCATTTGATGGTGGCTGTTTTAGCCCCATTTAACATTTAGTTTGTTCCTGAGTGTGATGTATGAACAGGTGAATGTGCATTCTCTTTGTCGGAGTGTGCAGTATTCTGTTAGAGATGGTTGGGATGTCTCCCAAGATGTAAGTGCAGAAGGTTGTGGGGTTTTTTTTTGTTTGTTTGTTTTAATTACACATGACAGGTAAACAATCCAGAACAGCAGACAAAATTGTAAAACAGTGAAACAGGCAATAGGTCATGCGAGGTGCAAACAGGCTATCAAAGACAAGAAGCAGGAAATCAGGGATCAGGAAACCAAACAAGGAAATAAGGCTTGGTAATGTCAGCAACGCAGCTCAATACTTCGCAAAGTGTGTTTTCACAGTTTTTATATAGACGTGCTGATGTCGCCTTAATCTTGTGCGTGCGAAAGTCCACTAGGCATGCACATTGTCTGGAGTGTGCCCAAGAGTTTATCTGATGCACGCGCCAAGGTGTGCAGGTGTGACGCTCTTGCACGAAATTAGTACAAAAATTTATGTATTATTAAATATCTTTATGACCATGTTACCAAAAAAAAAAATTCGAGTTCTCGTCTCCAATTTACGAGTCCGAATGCAGTTGATGCACGAGTCTGAGTCCAAGTCAAGTCACGAGTCCTTAAAATTAGGGCTGGACTCAAGGACTACAACCCTGGTAAGAGAGAGATGTTAATATGGTTAATTTTGGAGACACATTCAGGTTTCTAGAATTTTAAACTGTAATGAGACTATGGTGTTCTATGTTGCTACTGTTACCCTCAGTGTTGTGTATTTCTATGCTTGTGGCCTAATTATACAAAATCTTAATTGGCCCTTAATTAGGATATCTGAAATATTTTATTAGCTAATCATTACATTATAGCTGGGATTCTCCTACTCACAGACTGATGTTTGATGAAATGTGTCCATTTTTCTTTAGTTTTCTCATTTAGTCAAAGTTCAGAGCTGACTGATAAATACACACAGACAAACGAGAAATTATTCTTTGGGAAGTACATTAACTTTTTTTTTCAAGCCACCATATGGTGAATTAGTGTTGGAGTAACATGAACATTACAGTAGCTATCTAAAGTTATCTCCTGCATATTTTCCATTAAGCTCGCTAGCCTCCACTATTTACAAATTTTTCTACAAGTTATTGTGTCATATTGTATGATACAACAATATAAACAAGCATCAGATTCGTTTAAGGGATCATACAAATCAGGAGTAAAGTTTAAAAAAAAAATTCTCCTGGCATAATTTGCCAAGTAAAATGGCTCCCTAGATAAGTTTATGCCCATATAGATATGCCTGTAGCTCACTCTGGATGAGAACATGAAGGAAAGTAATCTTAATTCCCCCCCCCCCCCCCCCCCCCCAGCTTTTTACACATGTCAAACAAACTCTTTCTTTTCATTGTAAACAAACTATTTCAATCTGTTGTCTGTTTCCAACAAAAGCAAGTATTCTGATTAGGACGAGGTGATGTTGAGCGACTCTGTTCATGAACATACCCTACAGAGTGAGCTAAATTGTACGGACCATTAACCCTCTCTGGCTGAGTGTAAAGTGTGCGACAGTGCCAAATGGTATTAATTTTAAAGATTCTCTGTTTTTGCTGTGATTTAAGGTCTAAATGTTGGTAGGGCTATTTCAGCTTTCCTGAAAGTTAGTAGCGACATGTTCTGACCAGCCCTACCTAAATCTGACGGTCTAACATGCAATAACGGAGCAAACAATAGTCCGTAGTGTCGTAGAATCTGGAATTCAACCTCCATGCCAAACACCTGAGAAAGCAGGGTTTTTCCTCTGCTTTCTCAGGCGTTTGGCATGGAGGTTGAGCTTGTAGTGGTGTTCAAAGATTTGTCCTTGGGTTAAAGCATGAGATGCCTGGCCAAAAGCATCCAGCCACTAGGTGGTCCCTCTGGGAATTACAGAAGAGGGCACTGAGTACTCGAATATTCCAGAAGTTGCATGCAGGAACTCGTCTTCTGACAAGTACAAATTGAGCCGAGTATCAAACATCCGGTAGGGTCAGTGAAATGTTGCAGTTGATGTTGGAAATCGGTGCCTTCCCACCTCACAATTACACTTAAAATCTGGAGGTATTGCGAGGTCAAGGATTTTGGTGTGGAAGGAGTCCATGCTGAATCACCTCTGGTCCTTAAAGATCATAGGCAACGGTTTTCAATTTATGCACATTTGAAACTTTATATGTTAAAACCCTCTGTAATTTTCTTCTGATCCCAAGTAGTATTGTTAATAAGTAATAATTAAAATAAGTTAGCGTGGATTGCGGCGAATTTCTGTTCAGCGATTTTCGTGACCACTCGGCGCGTGACATTATTCAAGACAGCCAAACCGCTTGAGTTGAGTCCACTTCCGTTTACTTGCATTGCCATTCGGCTTGAGTGCAGATGTGCGTTCGGGAATTTCCAAAGAAAAAACATGCCTTATTGTTGTGCAGTGAACTGTAACAACAGGACCAGTTCAGGAAGAAGTTTTTACCTTTTTCCGAGAGAGGAGAAGAGGCGGAGAGAGTGGATTGGCTTTTTCCAGAAGAGGCAGAGCGAGAGGATTGGCTTTTTCCGAAAGGGGAGAAGAGATGGAGAGAGTGGATTGTGCGCATGAAACAAAATCAAGCAGTCAAAAAGGAAACGGACCAGCAACGCTAAGCAAAAAGGAGAAGATTGGAGGTAAACATTTTTACCTTTGCTTACAATTGACAAGTCAAGAATCCTGAGGGATCCTGTACAATCATTGTGGAAATGAGACAAAAGGATATTTCCTCACTTAGAGTAGGCTATAAATAGTATAATGCCGCGGATGGCAGGCTAATACCGGCGCACTGTCAAGTAATTTAGGGAGGGCAGTTTAATTATTCTTCAAAAGGGCTCTTATTTAGTATTACAACGAAAGTAAGAATTTATCATAACTACCAGGATAAATCGTTTGAGCGCGAGTCTTGTTGAGGTCCGGGGTCACTGCGATCAGAGTCAGCCGAGTCACTGTCCGATTCCGAGGCTGCACGGTCAAACCAGTGAGCCACATTCACCGATTGCTTTGCAACGGCCATAGGTTCATACATAATTATTGGTGTCAGCCTGCCCTCCATCTAAGACCTGTACCTGTCCAGAGTCAGGAAACAGGCAGGTAACATCTCTGCAGACCCATCACACCCTGGTCACAAATTGTTTAAACTTCTCCCCTCTGGGAGACGCTACAGATCACTGTATGCAAAAACAACCAGACACAAGAACAGTTTTTTCCTCTCAGGCTGTCTCTGTGATGAACAGCTAAAACCGGACTCAAATATCAGTAACATCAGCTGTGAAATATCTGCGCACACACAGTCATTCTGTGCACACTGTATATTTATATTTACTACCGTAAGTCATCCTTGCACTATGCACCATTTTGCACCAAAAGATTCTACATGTACATAGTTTTTTTTTTTGTTTGTTTTTTGTCTGCGCTTTTTTTAAAATCTGTTTGTACTAAGAGAGCTAAGTGAAACCGGAGTCAAATTCCTCGTGTTTTTTCACATACCTGGCAATAAAAGTGATTCTGATTCATATATGGTTTCACCTCTCGGTATTCAATTTGGAGAGTTCCTACTTCAAAATCGCTATCGCTTTCAGACATTTTACACAACCTCTCACGACCAAAGTCCGTACACATGCTCGGTTCGCAAGTAAACACAACTGCTCCCAGTCTGTTTGGCTTAAATGACGATGGTCCCCTGGTGGTGAAAGTGCACATAAGTGAGATGTAAACAAACCTTTGGAAACTGGCAAAACAGTATATTTTAACAGTTTTATTCAATTTTAGGGTGCAAATTAGACACTAGGAAGATTGAATTCGATTTTTGGGTCGCTCTTCTAGACAAAGTTGATATTCTACATTTCACCTCCGACCATTGCCTATGACCTTTTAATGTTGATTGGTTGTCCTTACAACAGGGAGGTGTACAGAGGGGCATTACGCTTCCCTCCTACAGGTTGTGCTTATGAATGCCTAGCAGAGGTGGGTAGAGTAGCCAAAAATTGTACTCAAGTAAGAGTATTGTTACTTTAGAATAATATTACTCAAGTAAAATTAAAAAGTAGTCGTCCAATTAATTACTTGAGTAAGAGTAAAAAATACTAAGTGAAAAAACTACAAGTACTGAGTAACTGCTGAGTAACTTTTGTTTATTGATCAGGATGTCATAACAGGCAGAGATTTCATATATATTTCACACATATAAACTGTGTGTGTAATTCTGTGTATTAACAATAACAAGAAGCTCAAGGCAGTCTGCACATAAACCATAAGTGTGTGTGCACGTGCATGTTCACTCCATGAAGTAACTGTTCAGCTTTAACAGCAGCTGGCTCTCAATTTTGCACTGTGAAGCTGTGACCCTTTAGCCATGAACAGGAGGCCTGCATGACTGAAAAGTCTCTCACAGGCGGCAGACGCTGGCAGGGCTGTGTTGATTTTCAGTGATAGTCTCTTAATTTCAGGAAAAGAATGCAACAGATCCATACTTCCACTCGGTGAACAAGAAAGGTACCTCTCCAACTCTCCAGTTTTTGATTTTCCTGCACTCAGGGATGCAAAGAAGTCATCTTCGTCAGAGTGAGTGATTGGGCATCATCATCCAAGTCTACATCAGTGCCCAGGTGGCTTCTGATGTAGTCAAGGCCTGTGGTAAGACAAATTGTTTTCAAAAGAGTTAGGTCTGCACATTTTTCTTACTTCTCTTGTCTGCCAAGCTGCTGTTTTTTAAATATTAAAACCCTCAGTGTTCGTAACTCTTGCTTGTCCATAATGTTTGTTTTTGTTAACAAAATAAGGTTACAGCCCTCACAATCTCAACAAAATATGTGGTTAAATCAATACTTCTCTGACAATGTCAATTAAAAATGTATGTTATACATGTATGTATACAATTATCTTCATAGAGACAGAATTTATGGCAGAGCTCTTGTACAATACTACTGATTTAGACTTGAATTGATACATAAGTACATTTACCAGCTTTTAAGATGTTCTGGTCAGTGGTCCAGGATGTCCTGAATTTCGGTAGTAGAATAGCTGTAGCAATCAGCTCTGGTTCTTTCATGATGTCCCCAAAGCATTTCTGGATTGCCTTCTGCAGGGCATCAACGAGAGGGCCACACACTTTGCATGCAGACAACAACTTCTTCAGCTTGTCTAGCAATTGGTAAAGTGTTGGCAGCAGGAAGCCCATATGCACAGATGATTGTCCTTGAAGGATGTTAAGGGCCATGGCAACAGGCTTCATTACAGCAGCATACTCGGTCAAAAATGCCATTCAGCTGCATTCACACACAATATCTCCTTGTATGAAAAAGACTGGGAATAATCCTGTAAGATGCAATCAACGATGTTAATCCTTTCATCTCCCAAAAAGTTGTTTACCGGATCCATCTTGCAGAGGAGTTAGCAAGTGGAAGTAACAAGCAAAAAGGTTGCTAACTAGCTGCCAGTGCCCAGCTTGGCTGGGTGGTGGTGGGGATTGCTAGCAAGCGGTCAAGCTAACAAGTTAATGCCCTTCCTTTTGTGAACAAGCACTTGTAGACAAATAATAAAACAAATCTCACAGAAAAAAACACCTAAAGTCTTCACACATCCCTCTAATCCACAACAAATACAGTAGCTTGAAAAATGGAGATTTCACAAACGATATGTTACGCGTTTTGTTATTTAGTAAGTTTTCACCAGTCTTCCATTCCCAGTTTTTGACCAGAGCCGTGTACAACTGTAACGCTATGAGCTGACATTAGGCGAGCAACCTTATTTTCATGAGCATTTTTGGTTTCACATCAATAAAAAGTGATTGTTAGGAAGATTTTTTTTGTAGTTTTATTTCTTGGTTCTCTGGTGTGTGTGTGTGTGTGTGTTATCTTGCTGTCTGAGGCTGCAGTGTGTCAATACATTTCCACAAAACAATGTATTTTGCAGTTATTTATGATGTTACAACAGGGCTAACGTTTGCCTACGAAGACAGCCAAAAGCACATAGCCTACTTACCGCAGTGTGTTTCCTCAAATTCGACGTTGAGTTTTTATAAGCTGAAACGTCCACTGGTTTGGGGAGACGCATGTGACACCGCATAACATAACTATTATTTTTTTGTTGTTTGGAGAGTGAACATGGTTTGTATGTGTGGCCAGGGGTGTGCCTCTTCAGCTTGATGAGAAACGCTGGCCGCTGTCTCTGCCATTTTCGTTCTGCTTCCGTGCTCTTTTCCACCTGGACTGCTCTTGCCGTGGGAATTTTGTGTGCGGGCACGCGCGGCGGCTTGTCTCTGTTTGATTGGCGAAACGGAGTTAAACCATAGCTCCTCCCACTATGGCTCTGGCAGCTACATTTGATTGGTGAGATACTGTCATGTGACAGAGCCTCTGCTGGAAGTCTCGACAAAACATACAGACCACGCATCACACAGATCAATAAAAATAAAGTAGTGAGTAATGAGCAGAATATAGCCCAATGTAACGGAGTAAAAGTACCGCTTCTTCTTCACAAATATACTCAAGTAAAAGTAAAAAGTATGCTGCATTAAAACTACTCTTACAAGTACAATTCATCCAAAAAGTTACTCAAGTAAATGTAACGGAGTAAATGTAGCACGTTACTACCCACCTCTGATGCCTAGCCATCCAGTATCGTATGTCCATATATTGTAACTGTTTCATACAACACTTAAAACTTTCTCAATGTTTCAGGCATGATATTACCATTAAGACTATATATACCCCTTTTTTAAAAATATATGAAAAGGGGAGGAAGGGAGTTACTCATTCATACAATATATCATTGCACCAATACAGACCATCACCAAATGTTTGTGAATGTCCTGTGAAATTTTCAATTCACTAGCAAAGGAAAATGGTTCTTTTGTGAAATTGTGATGGGGGGGTGTCCCCCAAAAAGTGCACGTTTTGCTTTGAACAGTTCCAGTGTATGGCTCTGTCAAAAATACATTTGTACCTGGTATGGGTCAGTGGAGAGGTCTCTCACACACTAGTGGAGGAATGTTCTGAGGTGGTGCCCTGTCGAACACTTGGACACAAAAAGCCCTCATTTTATGATGATCTCATTGGATGGTTGGAAAGCAGCTTATCAGTGTGTTCAGAACTCATCTGCCTAATCTCCACTATTTGGACACTTTCGATGCATTGAGCCTAATCCTTGCCAATGGGAATTCCCTACCCTCTTGAAAGGTTGAGTTCTCACATGTTTCTTTGTACTTGTGACCTGTATCTTGTCAGCATTATGAGGTTGGCATACTTTCTGGCGAAGGTCTTACGTATATACATTCTTCATCCACTTCAAAAGGAATCCTAGTACACCTGCTCATCTATGCAGTTATCCGATCAACCAGTCATGTGGCAGCAGCACTATGAAAAAAATCATACATATACAGGTTAAGAGCTTCAGTTAATGTTCACATCAAACAGTAGAAATGGGAAAATTGGTTTCTGTGACCTTAACCATTGCATGGTTGTTTATGCCACATGGGCTGCTTTAGTGTTTCAGAAAAAATATTGAGTGACACTGGGGGAATAGCTTTATTGATAAGAGAAGTCAGAGAGAATGGCCAGATTGGTTCAATCTTCCAGGAAGGATATAGTAATTCAATTTTTTTTTTTTTTTTTTTAAGAACAGCGGTGAACAGAAAAGAATCTCTGAACACACACACAACCTTGAAGTGGATGACTACAACAGCAGAAGTCCACATCAGGTGTCTGCCAAGAACGGTGCACAGGCTCACCAAAACTGGAAAGTTGAAGAATAGGGGGTGGGGGGAAATCACCTTGTCTTTTTCCAGTTTTAAACTGTTCAGTTTCAGTGAGTCTGTGCCCTTGATAGCCTCAGGTTCTTGTTCTTGGCTGACAGGAGTGGAACCCAATGTTGTGCTTTTGCAGTTGTAGCCCATCCAAAGCTAGGTTCAGTGTTTTGGTTGGTTGGTGACTTTTGGTGGTTCATCTCTGTATTTCTTGGTGAATTCCAATCTGGCCTTCTGATTCCGACTGCTGAGTGGATTGCATTGTGTGGTATAGCCTCAGTATTTCTGCTCTTGAAGTCCTTGTTTGAACAGTGACCTTGTGTGACCTTCACCCCTACCACATAGAGGTTGCTGATGGCTGTTTTGGGATTTTTCATCAGTTTTCACAATGTGATGAACACAACCTGTTCAGTCGGTCTGGTTGTTAGTACACCAGTGTTTTTTTTTCTTTTTATCAGAGCATTGCAAATTTTTTAGTAATGCTCAGTGCTTGTGCAATGACTGATCAATTTCACTTTTTTTCTCAGTTTCAAAATGTGGTGCTTTTCTCTTATGGACAGCTCTTGGGTCTTCATTTTGGTTTATCATTTTTAACACCAGGGCGGCATGGTCGTGTAGTGGTTAGCGCTGTCGCCTCACAGCAAGAAGGTCCTGGGTTCGAGCCCCGGGGCCGGCGAGGGCCTTTCTGTGTGGAGTTTGCATGTTCTCCCCGTGTCCGCGTGGATTTCCTCCGGGTGCTCCGGTTTCCCCCACAGTCCAAAGACATGC
This sequence comes from Neoarius graeffei, assembly GCF_027579695.1. Classification (NCBI taxonomy): domain Eukaryota; kingdom Metazoa; phylum Chordata; class Actinopteri; order Siluriformes; family Ariidae; genus Neoarius; species Neoarius graeffei. Next base: position 23,810,942 of record NC_083593.1, read on the forward strand.
AGGTTAGGTTAACTGGTGACTCTAAATTGACCGTAGGTGTGAATGTGAGTGTGAATGGTTGTCTGTGTCTATGTGTCAGCCCTGTGATGACCTAGCGACTTGTCCAGGGTGTACCCCGCCTTTCGCCCGTAGTCAGCTGGGATAGGCTCCAGCTTGCCTGCGACCCTGTAGAAGGATAAAGCGGCTAGAGATGATGAGATGAGATTTTTAACACCAAATACAGTCTTCACATGCAAAACCCAGGGCTCAAACCAAGAGAAGACATTCATAATTATTGTTTCTACATAACAAATGTGACACACTTGGGCAAGAAGGAACCCCTATTAGTCACATGTTCCAATATTATTGATCAGTTGAAAATGGGTGAGCTCAAACAAAAGGTACCATAGTCTAAAGGCCTCTGCATGCTCTTGCGACAAGGCTTTCGCAGATAGCTTTTCACAGTAATTTATCGTTGAGCGGGGAGAAATAGGCGTGCGCGATGTTATTCACCGGCACAACGCAAGGGGGTGCGAAGTCGCTAGGAGTAGTTGGTGGGTGTGGTTAGTGGAGTGTTTATCCTCCAGTTACTTATAATGACTAGAACTTTTTTTTTTTTTATAATGACTAGAACTGGAGTCGTATAGATGTACGTACTTCCTCAATCAACCGCTCTTCATGCTGCTCCATCTTTGCTCGTGTTTTTAAAAATGCCGGTCGTGAAAACAAAACAAACCGGGAAAGTAGGGAAGCGGAAGTGCGTGTACAGCGGATGTAGAGTGGACCAATCAGAGCCCTCTTGTCTGCGAGGCTTCTGCGGTGGTCACAATTTTTGGGAGGTGTGCGCAGAGCATCTGCGAAGGTGGGGGGGCTACGCAGACGCTATCTGCGACACCGTCTGCGAGGACTGGGTTGTCAGCATAAATTGGCCTTAAGTTGCTTAATGCATCTAGATGAAAATATCAGGAAATGAAATCTGAAATTCTAATGTCTTCTCATTCGTCTTTGTCTCAAACCCAAATGTCTTCAATGTCATTCCAATACTTTTGTAGGGGACTGTAGATTTCAAGACCCTACAGAAGGAATTTATCTGCCATCACTCATAATGATGAGCAGCTTGTGAATGTGTCTTAATTTTCAGTATTCGTGATATGTCTTTACCCTCTCCCATTGAAATGGTGTGATTTGTGTGCATTTCTTGGGTTGGACTTTTTTTGTCTTCCTTTATTGCTACTGGAACAACTTTCTCTCTCTCTTTCAGGAATTGATCAAATGTGTCCACCTGGCTTGCCAGCAATCATTTGTGCATAGCTTTTTTTTTTTCCCTCTCTTTTCACTGTTGCATTAATTTTGAAGTAAAAAGTCATTATGTTGTTTCATGTTAAAATTGCTCTGCAGGTCAGAAGGAGATGCCTGTCTTTGCCCTCCCTCTTCTCCTAAGGTCAGATGACTGGGCAAATAATCTTTTCCAGCATACAGGCCAGTGGGAATTTAGGTGCACATGCTGTGGATACAATTTAAATACAAGGTAATTCATTTACTACAATTACAACTTTTTGTTTCGAGGTGGGTTGTGTGTCAGCAGGCTTATTCACTGCTTACATCCAGTCTTGTCAAAAGTCCATCTCATGGAAACCCCCCCCCCCCCCCCCCCCCCCCAACATATTTGAACAAGCAAGCATTTCACCCTCTTTAATACAGTGTCTACAGATAAAGGTGATATTTTTGTAGTCATTTTGTTAATTTAAATAGACGGTTCTAACACATGGAAAAAGGATATTTTGATACACACGTTATTTACCAGCTTAAGGTCGGTCCGTATGGTGAAATACTGTGACCGAGGTCTTGAAAGTACTGACCGAGGCCCTCTGGGTGGAGGTCAGTATTCAAGGTCGAGGTCACGGTATTTCACCATACGGACTGACCTTAAGCTGGTAAATAATATATTTATTTTTTTCTTTACCAAATTCTAACAGAAAACGAGAGCGCCCTAAAGGGAAAACCGAGCTGCCATTTTGAATCCTCATTCACGGATGTTATGCAAATTGCTTCCTCCTCGGTATACAAGTGCACTTCCATGGCAGGAAAAAAACTACATTTTGCTGCCTATGTAGTCCCCGATTTAAACAAAGAGTCATTCAGGATTCAGCCATGTTTTTGCTTGGCGTTAGCAACAGTTAGAGGTTTTTAGCTTTCTACTGAAATGTTTTTTTATTTCTTCCTCAGGGGAGTAAAACTCGCTTTCGCTGTGAAGACTGTCGTTATCACTATCCATGATGTAAAATTAATGCTATTCTCCTGAGAAATGCTGGCAAACATTTAAGATTTTTGATAATCTTATAAATAAATCTTATGAAAAAAAAAAGATAAATGTTGACAAATTCCACCATGTTTGTTGTTGTGAACGAGCGAGTCGCCAGAGGTCCATAACCGGGGTCCGTAACTGGGGTCCGTACCGTAGGATACGGACCTGCTCGTCAGCCAGTTAGAGCGCAGGATTTGGACCTCGAAAAAAATAATTTACATTTATTACACTTTCAAGTCTAGATTAGAATTCATAAGACAACATCATAGACTTCTTTTTCCTTGCATCTTCACTACACTCTCATCCCATTCTCACTGATGCACTTGTATTCTGTTTTGCTACTGCTCACCTTCATTCCTCTTCATTCCAGTGCATACCTCCATCTCTCCAAACCCAGCTCAACCTCCTTTCTGCTTTCACCGCATATCACAATATCCGCAAACATCATGTTCCATGGTGACTCTTGCCTCACTTCGTCCGTCAAGCTATCCATCACCATGGCAAACAAGAAAGGACTCAAAGCAGATACTTGATGAAATTCCGCCTTCACCTTGAACCATTCAGTCGTTCCAACTGCACACCTCACTGCTGTTTCACTGTTCTCATACATGTCTTGCACCACTCTGATATACGTCTCATTCACTCCACACTTTCTCATACGATACCATAACTCATCTCTCGGCACTCTATCGTATGCCTTCTCCAGGTCTACAAACACACAATGTAGCTTTCTCTGCCCTTCCCTGTACTTCTCCATGAACATTCTTAAAGCAAAAATTGCATCCAACATGCTCTTCCTTGGCATAAGCCCGTACTGCTGTTCACAGATTGCTACCTCTCTTCTCAATCTCGCCTCCAATACCCTTTCCCATAACTTCATGGTGTGGCTCATCAGTTTTATCCCTCTGTAATTACTGCAGCTCTGTACATCTCCCTTATTCTTGTATATTGGGACTAGCGCACACTCCATTCATTTGGCATTTTCTCATTCTCTAGGATCTTATTAAACAATCTCATTAGGAACTCCACAGCTGTCTCACCCAAACATCAAGCCTCAGTGGGGATACCATCTGGTCCGACGGCTTTCCCAGTCTTCGTTCTTTTCATGGCTGCCCTCACCTCATCCTTATTAACAAACTCTGCTTCCTGATTTGCTGTCTCCAACAAATCTGACCTTTTCTCTCTTGGATTCTCCTCATTTAATAAATCCTCAAAGTACTCTTTCCACCTTCTTAATACACTCTGTCAGCGCATTTCCATCTTTCATCACTCTTACCCTGCTGTACATCCCTCGCTTCCCTGTTTCTCTGCCTAGCTAGTCTGTACAGGTCTTTCTCTGTTAGGACTAGGACTGTTTTGGCCTCTAGAGGCCGCTGTTATTTCCTTTTCATGTCGTGTTTATTTTGGCCTCTAGAGGCCGCCACTGTTCCTGTGTTTTGTGTTTGTGTTAATTGCCTAATTATCTTCACCTGTGTCCTTAATTAGTTTGTCTATTTATACCCCTGAGTTCAGTCCTCTTGTCACGGAGTCTTTGTGCTGTTATGTTTATCTCCAGTTTCCTTTGTACTGTGTTTTTTGATCTTCTTAGCTTTTGTATTTTTGCACTTTGCTTTTCTTTTGGATTATGCTCTTTGGTTTTTTTTTGTCTTTTGTTTTGCCCTGTATATAGTGTATATAGTTTAAATAAACCTTTTGATTCTTTTTCTACTTCCGCCTCACGCCTCTGCATTTGAGTCATCCCCCTGGTGGCCTAGTGGGGGTTTGCTGGATTATCACACCAACGAACCAGGTTCGAATCCCAGCAAAACCCTAACAGAAAGACTCCGTCATGACCGACTCAGCAGAGGCTGCTTCAACTGTCTACCCGGCCAACCTTCAGGGAATTATGGCAGCTTTGACACGCTTCGGAGCGACCATGGACGCTCATGGACGTACACTCACCAGCCAACGTGAGGCCCTCGCTCGCCACGAGGAACTGCTTCAGCAAATTGGGAAAACCCTGGCACAGCTGACATCTCTGCCTGCATCTCCTGCTCCTGATCCAGTTCCTGCTCCTGATCCAGCTCCTGCTCCAGTGCCTCCTGCAATGCTGCCTTCTTCACCTCGCGAACCCAGCCTTCCTGCACCACAGAGGTATGACGGCAAGCACAGTGAGTGCCGAGAGTTCCTTACCCAGTGTCAACTCACCTTTGAGCTTCAGCCTACCACCTACACTACGGATCGCCGCAAGATTGCCTTTGTGATAACCTTATTAGCTGGTAAGGCGCGAGCCTGGGCTACTGCTATCTGGCAAAGACAGGGACCTGAGTGCTTTGATTTCCAGCTGTTTTCTGAAGAGATGCTTCGGGTCTTCGATCAGGCAGACATCAGTACCGACGCAGCCCGAAAGCTCATGTCCATCCGGCAAGGAGGAAGCGTCGCAGATTACGCCATCTCGTTCCGAACACTCGCAGCAGTAAGTGGATGGAACGAGACTGCCCTGGTGTCAGCCTTCCACCATGGTCTGTCTGACCCCATCAAGGACGGTCTGGCCTCTATTGGATGCCCAAGTGACCTCGAAACCCTCATCTCACATGCTATTCGTCTGGACAACAGGATGAGAGAACGCCACCAAGCCTTGAGCCCCCCCAGCCTCCCTACCTCTACCTGGAGACCGTCTACCTCCTTCAGTGACTGTCCAGAACCCATGCAAGTGGGTCGTACTCGCCTCTCCGCATCTGAGAGGGAGCGCAGAAGGAGGGACAAGTGCTGCATCTACTGTGGCAAGCCTGGTCACTTCCGAGCATCATGTCCCGAACTCTTGGGAAAAGGACTGCCCCGTCCAGCCGAGGGAGGGTTGTGACGGGGCCTACCCTCTCTCCCGGACTCCCTGGCCAAGGAATCTACATCCCGGTCTCCATCTCCTGGGGTGAGTCTGTCCACTCTTGTCAAGCTTTGATAGACTCAGGGGCGGCTGGGAACTTTATGGATATTCACTTCGCCCAAAGCATCAATATTCCGACTGCACCTCTTGAAGTCCCACTGTCTGTGTCTGCCCTCGATGGCCAAGCGTTAGGTGATGGAAGAGTCACCCAAGTTACTTCTCCAGTTTTCCTCCAGTCTCAAGGTCACAAGGAAGAAATATCCCTGCACCTGATTCCTTCACCTGAGTTCCCAGTTATTCTAGGCCTTCCTTGGCTTACTCGCCACAACCCTCGCATAGACTGGGTAACAAGCCAGGTTGTGGAATGGGGCCCTGCATGCCATGCCTCTTGTCTGCTCTCTAGCTCTCCTGTGTCTCCTGCCGAGCCCCCTGATCTCACCGAGTTATCTCAAGTTCCCACAGAGTACTGGGATCTCAAGGAGGTATTCAGCAAGAGCAGGGCCGCCGTTCTTCCTCCGCACCGGGCCTACGACTGTGCCATCGACTTGCTCCCTGGGACTACCCCTCCTCGTGGCAGACTGTTTTCCCTCTCTCAGCCAGAACGCAAGGCTATGGAGGAATACCTCAAAGACGCCCTGGTCTCTGGGTTCATTCGACCCTCCACCTCACCTGCTGGTGCCGGCTTCTTCTTTGTCGGCAAGAAGGATGGGGGGCTTCGACCATGTATTGACTACAGGGGCCTGAACAAGATTACTGTGCGCAACCGATATCCCCTTCCGCTTATGTCCACTGCTTTTGACCTGCTCCAAGGCGCCACCGTCTTCACCAAGTTGGACCTACGGAACGCATACCACCTCATCCGTATCCGACAGGGAGACGAGTGGAAGACTGCCTTTAACACCCCGTCTGGGCACTACGAATACCAGGTGATGCCCTTCGGACTCACCAACGCACCAGCTGTTTTTCAGGCCCTAATCAACAACGTCTTAAGGGACATGATTAACCTATACGTTTTTGTCTACCTCGACGACATCCTTATCTTTTCCAAGACCGTGCAGGAGCACCGCCACCATGTCCGCCAGGTTCTCCAGAGGCTGCTACAGAACAATCTGTTCGCCAAGGCCCAGAAATGCGAATTTCATGTTCCCGAGGTCTCCTTTCTGGGATTTATTGTACGGACAGGCCAACTCCAAATGGACCCTGCCAAGACCCTGGCCGTCCGGGATTGGCCTACTCCCAAGTCCGTTAAGGAGGTTCAGCGGTTCTTAGGATTCGCTAACTTCTACCGCAAGTTCATCAGGAACTTCAGTTCTGTGGCAGCACCCATGTCAGACCTCACCAAAGGGACAGGTGGATCTTATGGCTGGTCTCCTCAGGCAGAAAAGGCGTTCAAAGACCTCAAGGACCGCTTCTGCACGGCACCCATTCTGGTTCTCCCGGACACCTCCCAACCATTCATCGTGGAGGTGGACGCCTCGGACAGTGGTGTAGGCGCGGTGCTCTCTCAACGTTCGGAAGGAAAGCTGCACCCCTGCGCTTACTTCTCCCACCGCCTGAGTCCTGCTGAGTCCCGGTACGATGTGGGGGATCGAGAACTGCTAGCGGTCAAACTGGCCCTTGAGGAGTGGAGGCACTGGCTGGAGGGAGCACAACATCCATTCCTGGTTTGGACTGACCACAAGAACCTGGAGTACCTCCAGCAAGCCAAGAGACTGAACCCTCGACAGGCTAGGTGGGCCCTGTTTTTCAGTCGGTTTGACTTCACCCTCTCATACCGCCCCGGCTCCAAGAACACCAAACCTGACGCACTGTCCAGACTGTTCTCTGCCACTAACAGGGAGAATGAAGTCGGGCCTATTATCCCTGTGTCCCGGATTGTGGCCCCTGTCCGCTGGGGTATTGAGGAGGCTGTCCGACGAGCCCAACGCCAGGACCCCGGTCCTGGGACGGGGCCACCAGGCCTCTTGTACGTCCCACATCAAGCCCGGGCCAAGGTTCTCCAGTGGGGTCACTCTTCCCCTCTCACCGCCCACCCGGGAGCTCGGAGGACCCTGGACTTCCTGAAAAGACGCTTCTGGTGGCCTAACATGGAGAAGGAAGTAAGGTCATTTGTCCTGTCCTGTGAGGTTTGCACCAGAACCAAGAACCCACGACAGCGTCCCCAGGGTCTCCTGCATCCTCTGACCATTCCCCGGCGTCCCTGGTCCCACGTGGCAGTCGACTTTATCACGGGTCTCCCTGAGTCACAAGGTAACACGGTCATTTTGGTCTTAGTTGACAGATTCTCCAAGGCCTGCCGCTTCATACCACTGTGCAAACTCCCCTCTGCTCTTGAAACTGCGAAACTTTTGTTTAATCATGTCTTCCGAGTCTTTGGTCTTCCACAGGACATCGTCTCAGACCGAGGGCCCCAGTTCTCCTCCCGAGTGTGGCACGGGTTCTGCAAGGTCATCGGAGCCACTGCCAGCCTCTCCTCTGGGTTTCACCCACAGTCCAATGGTCAGACGGAGAGGCTCAACCAGGACCTGGAAACCACCCTGCGAGGCCTGGCTATGGATAACCCGACATCGTGGAGCACCTGGCTGCCATGGGCGGAGTACGCCCACAACACCCTGCAGTCATCGGCCACCAAGCTGTCGCCATTCCAGTGCCAATTCGGGTTCCAGCCACCTCTGTTCACGGACCAGGAGGAGGACGCGGGGGTGCCCTCGGTCAACCAATATGTGAGACGGTGTCGCAAGACCTGGAGCAAGGTCAGGAAGACCCTCATACAGACCTCCAGAACCAACCAGACTCAGGCCAACCGCCATAGAAGACCTGCACACGCTTTCCGCCCTGGGCAGCGTGTTTGGCTGTCCACTAAGGACCTTCCACTGCGGGTGGAGAACCGCAAGCTTGCTCCTCGCTACATTGGCCCCTTCAAGGTGGTGCGCAGGGTGAACCCTGTCTCCTACCGGCTCCAGTTGCCCCGGACTCTGAGGATCAACCCCACTTTCCATGTTTCCCTGTTACGGCCCGTACTGACGTCTACGTATGCCCCTGCCCCTAGGAACCCCCCACCCCCCCGCATCTTCCAGGGGCAGACTGTGTTCACTGTGAATCGCCTGCTTGACTCCCGCCGGGTCCGCGGCGGGTTGCAATATCTGGTGGACTGGGAGGGCTATGGTCCTGAGGAGCGCTGCTGGGTTCCTGCTCGGGATGTCCTTGATAAAGAACTATGTCGGGACTTCCATTCGGCCCATCCGGATCGCCCTGGGAACGTCAGGAGACGCTCCTAGAGGGGGGGGTCCTGTTAGGACTAGGACTGTTTTGGCCTCTAGAGGCCGCTGTTATTTCCTTTTCATGTCGTGTTTATTTTGGCCTCTAGAGGCCGCCACTGTTCCTGTGTTTTGTGTTTGTGTTAATTGCCTAATTATCTTCACCTGTGTCCTTAATTAGTTTGTCTATTTATACCCCTGAGTTCAGTCCTCTTGTCACGGAGTCTTTGTGCTGTTATGTTTATCTCCAGTTTCCTTTGTACTGTGTTTTTTGATCTTCTTAGCTTTTGTATTTTTGCACTTTGCTTTTCTTTTGGATTATGCTCTTTGGTTTTTTTTTGTCTTTTGTTTTGCCCTGTATATAGTGTATATAGTTTAAATAAACCTTTTGATTCTTTTTCTACTTCCGCCTCACGCCTCTGCATTTGAGTCATCCCCCTGGTGGCCTAGTGGGGGTTTGCTGGATTATCACACCAACGAACCAGGTTCGAATCCCAGCAAAACCCTAACATTCTCTCCTCCTTTGGTCTCCAGTCTTTCGTACTACTCCTGGTATGCATCTGCTTTTGCCTTCGCTACTGCTCTTTTTGCCTTCTGTCTCGTCTCTCTGTATAACCACCTGCTTTCCTCATCTCTCTGATCGTCTCGATTCTTCTTTGCTAGCCTCTTTTATAATTTTCCTGCACTTCTTTGTTCCACCAACATGTCTTGTCTTCCTTCCTCCTTCCCGATGACCACCCTAGCACCTTCCTTGCTGCCTCTCTTACTAGTATAGCAGTAGTATCCCAATCTTCTGGCAGACTTCCATTACCATTCAATGCTTGCCTCATTTCTTCCCTAAACTTTCTTTTTTTTTTTTGTAATTCAAATTTTTATTTAAAACACACTCAGTAACAGCTTTCAGTGGTACATCATATAGAAAACAAAGACAGAAAGGCCAGCATTACAAGGACACATTTTCTGAGGCTTAGGTAGCCCCTGTCCAAAAATAAAATTAAATATAATAAATAAATACATAAAATAAAAAGGAATATCAACAACATTGTACAAGTACCAATAATACAGTAAATAAAATAATATTTCTTAAGTCAGGCTTCACAGTCATGGCACTAGTTAGAAGTAAGATGTTCCATGAAAAAATCCCAAAGCCCCAGTTCCACAGGACCTTTACTCCTTATCCTTGCTAACATAACCTCATAGGAGGTGGTCTCACTCATTAAGATTTTCCACTCTTGGAGTTTAGGACATGTGGTTGATTTCCAATACCTTAATATGATTCTAAGGCATGAGGTTATTCCCACCATCAAAACCGAGTATGCCTTTCTGTTTAATGTTGGGGTTTCTGTTTTATCTCCCAAAAGACATAAACGCGGGGATACTGGCAGGGTCACTCCTGCCCATGCCTCCAGATATTTCAGCACACTGTACCAAAATGGTTTAACCATGGGGCATTCCCATATGACATGCAAAAAAGTTCCCATCTCTTTTGTACACTTCCAACATAAATTATTGTGAGCCCTACCTTAAAAAGCCTACAGGGAGTCCAATAATAGCGGTGTAGAACTTTATATTGGATAAACTTCCCTCTGGCATCTTTGACATATCTGCCATTTTGTGCTATGATTTGACTCCATATATCCTCACTAATTTCACAGTTAAGGTCTCTCTGCCAAATTATTCTCAAATGGTCACATATGCCACTAGTTAAAGACATTGAGTTTTGATAGAATGTTGATGCCTTGCGATTTAGAGGGTTTTCTAGATAGTCAACAATCGGGTTGGTTAGATTCTGTGACTCAAACCTTTTAATTACACAGTGTCTAATTTATAAATATTTCCAGAAATCACCGTTTTCCAACAACTGGTACTGTTGAACAAGGTCGTTGAATGACAAATGTCCCTTCTTTGTAAAGATCCTTTACAGTGCATATACCCTTCTCCAGCCATCTTTTCCAAAAAACCTTCTGCTTCCCAATCTTCACTTCCGGGTTGAGCCAAAGTGAAGCATACAGTTGTTTGTAGTGGGAGATCTTGTGCAATTTGTGAACCTTTGCCCAAACCTCTTGAGAGTGCTTAATAACTGGATTTATATCTTTATTTTTTAAACACTGGGAAAGGACATGCATTGGATGAAATGGTGCCGTTAAGTTTGTCTCTATATTAGCCCACACTAATTCAGACCCATTTCCCCTCCAGTGATAGGTTATCTTAGCCATTTCAAATGCCAAACTATACAGCCTAACATCAGGAAGACCAAGTCCCCCCTTCTCCTTGGGTGCACACATTTTACTCCATTTAAATCTGGGTTTTCTTCCTGCCCATAGAAAGTCTCTGATTATGGTTTCGTATTGTTTAAAAATGTGATCAGGCTTACACAGGGGTAACATCATAGATATATAGTTAAATTGTGGCGCTATTACCATTTTAATGATATTTATCTTCCCCCAAAGACTCAAGTTTAACTTTCCCCATTTTCCCAGGCTTGTTTTAATGTTTTGAAGAAGAGGCTCAAAATTCAGTGTTGCCATCTCACCTATCTCAGACGTTAATTTTATACCCAGATAAATCATGCCTTTAGGAATCCATCTGAAATTATACTGTGTTAGCATGCGTGGGTGACAATGCTTAGATATGGGCATCCCCTCTGATTTGGTCCAATTAATTTGGTAACCAGACAATGTAGAGTATATATCAATGGTGTTCATTAATGCAGGCAAAGAGTTATGAGGATCACTAGTAAGGAAAAGAATATCATCAGCGTAAAGCATTAGCTTGTGCTCGGTTCCACTACCCTCTACTCCCTTAATGGCATGATTCATTCTTATAGTCACTGCTAGGGGTTCCAGTGCAATTGTGAACAAGAGAGGCGACAAGGGGCATCCCTGTCGCGTTCCTCTAGAAAGATCAAAAGGAGATGAAATAAGACCATTTGTCAAAACTGAAGCTTTGGGTTGATTGTATATTATTTTGACCCATTTTGCAAAACCAGAGCCAAAGCCAAATCTTAGCAGGGCAGAGTGCAGGAACCCCCACTCGACCCTGTCGAAGGCCGCCCTTGCATCTCGTGAGACTGCTGCCACCGGCATTGTGCTAGAAGCTTTCAACCATATTAAATGCATAAGCCTTCTCAAATTATCAGTAGAAGACCTTCCTTTTATAAAGCCTACTTGATCAACATGTATAATATGTGGTAAAATGGTTTCAAGTCTTAGGGCCAGCACCTTAGCCAATATTTTTCTATCTACATTGATGAACCTGATTGGTCTAAAATTCATAGGATCTGTATGATCCTTCCCCTTTTTAGGTATCAGAGATATCAGACCTTCATTAAAAGACGGTGGAAGTGAGCCGCTTCTAAATGCTTCCTCAAACACAATTGTCAATATTGGAGTAATTATATTAATATATTCCTTATAATACTCCACAGGAAACCCATCAGGGCTCGGTGATTTCCCTGTATTCATGGACAAAATGGCAGTTTTAACCTCTTCTTGGGTTACTGACGCATCCAGAAGAGTCACCTGATCAGTAGATAGGGTTGGAAGATTTATGTTTGAGAAAAAATCTCTGGCTGATAACTCATTGATCTATAAAGATTTTTATAGAAGTCTCGAAAAACATCATTAATACCTTTAGAAGATGTTATGAGAGCCCCTCCTGCTCTTATTGCTGGAATTATATAGGCAGAGTTCTGTTCCTTTAGTTGCCTAGCCAAAAGTCTGCCAGTCTTTTCCCCTGATTCATAAAATCTTGTTTTAAGTCTGAACATAGCATATTCTGCTTTTTTATTGAAAATGTCATGAATTTGAAACTTACATTTGCAAATGTTTTTAAATAAACTTTCAGAATAATGTCTGGCCAAATCTTTTTCCATAGAATTTAGTTCAGCTTCTAACTTTTTAATACTATCATTTTGCTCTTTTTTTCCTTTTTGATGATTTAGCAATCAATTTACCCCTGACGTACGCTTTGGATGCCTCCCAAACCATAGCCACGCTCTCTGTACTGCCCATATTAATTTCAAAGAATGAGGATAAATCCGCTGCTAGTTCTGAAGAAAACGCCTTATCCTGTAATAGAGATGTGTTCATTCTCCACCTGCCTCGCCGAAGCCTGTCCGAATGTATATTTACACACAACTCAACAGGCGCGTGGTCTGATAAGGATATAGCATTAATAGAGCTATCAACGATATCATTAACTAAACTCTGGGAGATCAAAAAATAATCAATTCTTGAATGAGATTTGTGGCAGTTGGAATAAAATGTATATTCCTGATTTCTAGGATTGACCAAACGCCAGACATCAACCAGACCAATGTCTTCCATCAGCATGTGAATAGCCGCTCTATCCTTCGGTGTTAAGATGCCTGAATATCTACTCTTATCCAATATCCCATCTAAGACCTGATTAAAATCTCCGGCCAAAATGATTTGTCCCTGGGCATTTCCTAATATACTATTCAGTCCATGAAATAAAGATGGATCCTCCTTGTTAGGCGCATAAATATTACAGTGTCCCCCCCCCCCCCCCCCCCCATTTATGTTGGCTTCTATACATATAATTCTACCATTATCATCCTTGTACTCCTTCAACATAGAAAAGTTCAATCTCTTGTGGACCAAAATAAGAACTCCATTACGTTTGCTGGAAAAAGAACTGTAGTAAACATGACCAACCCAATCTCTCTCAAATTTTTTAGCTTCCTCATCCAGTAGATGGGTTTCTTGAATGAATGCTATATCGGCTTGTTTGTGTTTAAGATATAGAAGTACCTTTTTCCTCTTCGCTGGGTTCCCACAACCATTAATATTCCAGGAAACTACCTTGACATAAGCGCTATTAGCCATTCATATTGCAAAACAGAATTAAAAGAAAATATTGGTATACATATTGTCCCTTGTTATCTCATCTCATTATCTCTAGCCGCTTTATCCTTCTACAGGGTCGCAGGTAAGCTGGAGCCTATCCCAGCTGACTACGGGCGAAAGGCGGGGTACACCCTGGACAAGTCGCCAGGTCATCACAGGGCTGACACATAGACACAGACAACCATTCACACTCACATTCGCACCTATGGTCAATTTAGAGTCACCAGTTAACCTAACCTGCATGTCTTTGGACTGTGGGGGAAACCGGAGCACCCGGAGGAAATCCACGCGGACACGGGGAGAACATGCAAACTCCACACACAAAGGCCCTCGCCGGCCCCGGGGCTCGAACCCAGGACCTTCTTGCTGTGAGGCGACAGCGCTAACCACTACACCACCGTGCCGCCCCCCCTTGTTATCTGACCATCCTAATTGAAAAACATAAGTTATGTCTTTTGTACCACTGAGCATTAATAGAAAATCTGCATTTTCCTTTTTAACCCTAACCAACAAGACCAAACTGGTCAACCAAAAACTTCCCTTCACACCAAAGGGAAGGAAAAACAAAACAGAAAAATCTCCTCTCAGTAAAACGCTGTCCATAACGTAAACAAAACCTTACTTAGGTCGTGGAATGTCCAAGACACCTACTCGGCTTTACAGACAGCTACCTGTATAAGCCATCCAGCCCCATCATACCTCTCAGTCTCCTAGCTTGGTGGATGTTTCACAGTTTATGGTAGTGAAGTGACTTGCTGCTTGATGAATTTCACCGCTTCAGTTGCCACGTCAAACTTTCTGTTCTTCCCCTTCCACATAAACTTGAGCGTTGCAGGAAATGCCAGACGAAACTTCACATTCTTGTCACGCAGTAACTGCTTTGCCGTCACGAAATTTTCCTCCTCTCGGCCAGTGCTTTCGTCATGTCTAGAAACAGTGAGATACTGCATCCACTCCATCCTGCACCTCCGCTCTCTCTCGCAGCTTTTAAGACTTTATCTCTCCTGGTAGAATGCAAAAATCTCACCACCAGTCTTGGAGGCTGGTCTTCATTTGGAGGAGAACCAGGAGAGCGGTGTGCCCTTTCAATTTCGAATTCCTTGTCATCAATGTTTATGCCCAGGCCCTCTGACAGTATTTTTCCAACGCATTCGATCAAGTTGTCGCCTTCAATGCCCTCTTTTAAACCCAGGAGTCTAACGTTATTGCGGCGGCTTCTATTTTCCAAATCTTCCACCCGATTCCACAGATCATCTATGCGCTTGCTCTGCTGTTCGCGGCTATGCAGCAATTGCTGTGTAGAGTCCTCTACGTCGGAGATTCGCCCTTCCGCCTCAGTTAGTTGTTCCTCTGTGGCTTTCACTGCATTTTTCAATTCCTCAATAGTCCCTTTAATCGTTGATGCATCAGTCGCCACTTTTTGGAGCGTTGAGCTCACTTTACTCACTTCGGCAAGGATGCTTTCCAAGTTAGCTTTCTGTGTGGAATCCCGCGTCGGGCTAGCTCCATCAGTTTCTGTAGCAGCTGCCCCCTTCCCTCATGTGGGCTTAAAATATTTCGACGTTGAGGACATATTCTTTCACATGTAAGGCGCCGTACAGACCGAAAGGTTAATACTGAATACTGAGTTAACAAAATACTTCAAAAATCGCGGAGAAATGATGGATTATTTTGGATTAATTTCGATGGGGCTTAGGACAACTCAAACTATGCAGCCATCTTTCTCGTCGATCCCACGTGACTCCCCCCTAAGCTCTTTGATGTTCAACCTCTTTGTTTCCACCACTTAATCTTCGGCTCCACTATTTCATGCTTCCTCTTTTTCACTTTCAAGCTCATCCTGCACACGACCACTCGGTTGTCTAGCTACACACTCCCCTGCCATCACTTGACAGTCTCCAATCTCCTTCAGGTTACCCCTTCTGCAGAGTATGTAGTCCACCTGTGTAGATCTTCCTCCACTCTTAAACGTCACCCTGTGCTGCTCTTTCTTCTTGAAGTTTGTATTGACTATTGCCAAATTCATCCTCTTGGAAAAATCAACCACCATTTGCCCTTCCACATTTTTCTCTCTTACACCACATATGCCCATCACATCTTCATCTCCTCTGTTTCCCTCTCCAACATGTCCATTGAAATCTGTTCCTATCAGCATGCGCTCCTCCCTCAGTATACTTTCTACCACTTCATCTATCTTTTCCCAGAAAGACACTCTCTTCATTCTCGCACCCCCAGTGGCTGGATTAAGCCAACATCATAGACTGGTGGACAGTAATCGAAAACACCTACAAGAAATGATTTCTGCAAAAGGGGGCAATACGAGCTTCTGACACCAAGGCTGTACTTGCGGTCTCCAGAGAATAGTACATCTACTGATCGTTTTGTAGAATAAATGATGAGTGTTGTTTTTTTTTTTCAATTTTCCTTGTGGTTCTTTTCAAGTAGATCACCTTTATCTGGAGGCACTGTATTAAAGTGGGTTAAATGTTGGCTTGTTCAAATATATTTAGGGGGAGAAAAACCCCCACCTTGCTCTTATCATACTATATTG
>NC_083593.1:23831767-23836767 GCF_027579695.1 Neoarius graeffei
AGCACAGATGAACCAGCTGCTGAGGGATGGAACCCACCCAGAATGGCTAACCCAAGGCAGGACAGTCCTAATCATGAAGGACCCCCAGAAGGGACCCATCCCATCCAACTACCGGCCAATTACCTGTCTCTGCACAACATGGAAGGCCCTGTCAGGCATCATTGCGGCAAAAATGAGTAAGCATGTGGCTCAATACATGAGCGAGGCACAGAAAGGAATTGGCAGTAACACCAGAGGAGCCAAGCACCAGCTACTGGCCGATAGAACAGTCGCCCGAGACTGTAAGAAGAGACAGACCAACCTGTGCACTGCCTGGATTGACTACAAGAAAGCCTACGACTCAATGCCACACACATGGATACTGGAATGTCTGGAACTGTATAAGATCAACAGGAACCTAAGGACCTTCATCCAGAACTCAATGGAAATGTGGAAGACAACCCTAGAGGCCAACTCAAAACTCATTGCCCAAGTCAACATCAAGTGCGGCATATACCAAGGAGATGCGCTATCACCACTGCTGTTCTGCATAGGCCTGAACCCCCTCAGTCAGATCATCACGAAGAGCGGCTACGGGTACCGATTCAGTAGTGGGGCAACAATCAGCCACCTGCTCTACATGGATGACATCAAGCTGTATGCCAGGAACGAGCGAGAAATAGACTCGCTGATCCACACCACCCGGATCTACAGCGATGACATAGGGATGTCATTCGGATTGGACAAGTGTGGCCGGATGGTCTCAAAGAGAGGCAAGATGATCCGGACTGAAGGGATTGACCTACCAGAGGGCAACATAGGTGATATCCAAGACAGCTACAAGTACCTTGGCATCCCACAGGCTAATGGAAACCATGAAGAGGCCACAAGGAAGTCAACCACAGCCAAATACCTCCAGAGAGTAAGGTAGGTCCTGAAAAGTCAGCTGAATGGTAAAAACAAGGTCCGAGCCATCAACGTGTAGGCACTACCAGTCATCAGATACCCCGCTGGTATCATAAACTGGCCAAAGGAGGAGATAGAAGCCACAGATATCAAGACTAGAAAGCTCCTCACCATGCATGGAGGGTTCCACCCCAAGTCCAGCACCCTGAGACTATACACTAAGCGGAAAGAGGGAGGCCGAGGGCTAGTGAGCGTCAAGACCACGGTCCAGGATGAAACATCGAAAATCCGAGAATACATCAGAAAGATGGCCCCAAAAGATGAACTGCTAAGTGAATGTCTCAGGCAGCAGAACCCTGATGAGAGTGCAGAGGAGGAGGAGGAAAAGACAACCTGGAGAGACAAACCCCAGCCCCGCGCCTCGGGACGCGATTCACCCCGAGGCGAGCCGCGGCACTCCGCACAAAAGGTCATAAAACCGTGGAAGCCAATACTCCGAAGCTCAAAATTCAGGAAAGTGGCTCCGGTGTTAAGTGCATAAGAACAATTATTTGAAAGTTAATGAATTTGTGCGTGCGCATGCGATTTCATGAAGAACCGGGACAATTGGCATTCGGTGAAAGATTCACACCTATGACTCATTATATTCGCGCGCGCCCTCTCGCCCACTGCTGCTTCGTTTTCCCGATTTACACGCGTGTCTGAAGATGGAGTTTTCAGAAATCTCCACTCTGCCCAGAGTTTGCGAAAGTAGCTGTTTTCAGTGACTGAAACCTCCGTATACAGTACCAGTCAAAAGTTTGGAAACACCTTCAAATTCGAGGTTTTTATTTTTACTTTTTTTTTTCTACATTGTAAATGAATACTGAAGTCACCCGGACTATGCAGCAACACATAAGGAATTATTTAGTAAACTTTAAAATGTTACTCAAACCAAAATATGTATTAGATTTTAGATTCTTAAAGTAGGCACCTTTTGCTTTGATTACAGCTTTGCACACTCTTGACATTTTCTCAATCAGCTTCATGAGGTCATCACTCGAAATGGTTTTCCAACAGTCTTGAAGGAGTTCGCAGAGGTGCTGAGCACTTGTTGGCTGCTTTGCCTTCACTCTGCGGTCCAACTCATCCCAAACTTTTTCAGACTGACTGACCTTCATTTCTTAAAGCAATGATGGACTGTCGTTTTTCTTTACTTAGTTGCACTGCAAAAAATGTCCTTTCAAAAATAAGAAAAGATTAAAACAAAGCGTATTTGCTTGAATCAGGTGAAAAAAAAATCTGCCAATGGAACTAGTCAAATTTAACTTGGTAAGATTTCTTAAAGCAAGATGAAAAATCTAACCTGTTTTTAGATTAAATAATTCCAAAATAAGATTGGGGAACTTATTATGCGAGATCTGATTAACTCAAAATAATCAAAATAGTTCTTATAACAAGATCGTACTTCTTACATTTAGCCATTCAAGTCATTATTTATTTCATTTTCAGGGTATTTCACTTAAATTCATGACAAAGTCTTAGCAGTAAAAACTGAATTTAAGATAAATGTACTAATATTGGGATTGTTAAATTCTACACTCTAAAAAATAAAGGTGCTTCAGTGGTTCTTCAAATCTCTGGATGGTTCCATGGAGAGTCAAAACTCTGTGATGAACCATTACATTATACGAAAGGTTCTTCACATTGGAAATGGTTCTTCAGATCCTGGCATTCTCTTACCATTTGCTGGTCAATGCACGTAGGCTATGTTTACACAAATCTGTCTTCACTGCTCAAACAAATGGTTTAAATGGTTCTTTAAAGAACTGTTGCACAAACGGTTCTTTGAAGCCCTGAAAAAGGTTCTTCTATGGCATCGCCCTGAAGAACCAGTACTGGGCCCCATTTTTTTTTTTTTTTTTTTTTTTTTTTTAAAAAGTGTACACAACTAAGCATTGCTAGCTTAAAAGATTCTCCTTTTGTGACCTCTAATTAGTAAAATACTCTAGATGAGACCAGAGACTATCTTGAATCAAGTTGATGACACGTGTAGCATTGCAACAAGTTTATTTTTTTTTCCCATTTCAACATTCAAACATTAAAACATCTCTTAAGATTCCACTTCCCCAGGACCTCAGGCACCAAAAAAAAGTCTACGCATTTTGACTTAGTGCTTACACCATGCCAAAGCAACAGTGCATTTTGGGGGCACTGACTATTCATGTGTACGAGGGGTTTACAAGATCAGGCACAAAAAAAACCCAAACAAACAAAAAACCACTGAACTTAACTCACAGCATTCCAAAAAGACCTCACTAAAATGCCCTCCACTCACTCATAGCCTTTTTGAAGGCACTTGTCTGGTCTAGAGTATGTACAGCATCTAGAAGGAGCTCACTCTGAATGACTGAGAAAACGGTCGCAGTAAACTTAGGATCTGTAAGGTGGAGATGAATTGTAATGAAAGATTCAAAGATTTCAGTAAAGTTCATTAATTCCCAAAACAAGCATGCCTTGTTTTTTTTTTCCTTGAAACAAGATGAACCGCATTTGACAAATGTCCAAAATGTACGTACTTGTTTTAAAAAAAAACTTTTATTTTCAAAGGTGCTCCAAATAAGACTTTTTCAAGACATTTTGTCGATACAAGATTTTCAAGATGGACTGTCTAAAAACTAGCCTTTCTAGCTAAATGAGGTGGGCAATTATGTCTTATAATAAGGGTGGCTAGATGTTTTGACTTGAAAATAGACAAACTTCCTAAGATTTTTATTTTTTGCAGTGTGAGTAGTTCTTGGCATAATATGGATTAGAACAGTACTCAAATAGGGCCATTCACTGTATACCAACTCTACCTCTTCACAACACAACTAATGGTCTCAAACACATTAAGAGGTCAAGAAATTCATGAAATTAACTCTTGACAAGGCACAGCTGTAAACTGAAAGCCATTCCAGATGACTACCTCGTAAAGCTGACTGAGAAAATGCCAAGATGTGCAAAGCTGTCATCTAAGCAGAAGGTGTCTACTTTGAAGAATCTAAAATATAAAACATTCTGGTTTGATTAACACTTTTTTTTTTGTTTGTTTACCAAATAATTCCATAGATATTTCTTCATAAAGTCGATGACTTTAGTATTAATCTACAATTCAGAAAATTTTAAAATAATGAAAAACCACTGAATTAGAGGCGTTTCCAAACTTTTGACTGGTACTGTAGGTGTGAATGAGAGGTGCAACCGAATAAATAAATATGCGTCGTCTTTATCCGGCTACATGTAGGCTATCACTGCGCAAAGCCTCTAATGTTGAAATGGTAGTAATATTTGTTAAAATAATAGTAGGCTAATTTCCACATTAATTGGTAAAATGGCCCAAGGGATGTGATGGGGGGGATGGCCGTTTTTTAAGGGGGATGATTTGAGATTTTTATTTCAGAAGGGGGATGCCTCCCCCCACATCCCCCCTCAACTCGAGTACTGTGTATAAGGCCATATTTCACCTGACATAGGCCCTTCGATTTCCATCACTAGAGCGCGTCAAATTACTTTCGGTTTTGCCAGCATGGACGCGCTTCTTTTAAATGAAGGCACAGATGTGTCAGACATCGACAAAATGGTAAAGAATAAGTGGAGATGGGCTTGGCTAAATGAAATGGGCGATAATGGCAAGCTCCTGCTGCTGTGCCAAGGAAAAAGAAACAAAAACAGGCATCAGGTGTTGCCAAACTAGATGCCTTTGGCTTCACTGCGAAGAAGCAGAAAAAGTGAACTTTCACTTTACTTTTCTTGTTTCCTGGCTTTATTTCAACAGATTTTCTTATTTTTCTTTCTGTTCCACTCTTTTGAAAGCATGGTTCAAGTTCAACTGCACTTGCACTTTTCTCTGAACCACTGTTGTGCATTACTAAAGTATTGTTGAAATAAATTTGCACTTTGCGCTGAAAACTTGATGTTTCATCATGAATAGCCAGTAATGACAATGGTAAAGTCTTGCCTTAGCTTTAGTCATTGTTAAAATTATGTAAATGTACTATAAGTAGGGGCCGAAGGGATAATGGACAACACGGCGTTTTAAAATTTGACGCATCGCTGACGTGGTAGGGGCCAACGACATGGAGCTTTTTTTTTTC
>NC_083593.1:23841767-23844267 GCF_027579695.1 Neoarius graeffei
ATCCTCAAGCTCGGGTCCTCTACCAGAGGCCTGGGAGTTTGAGGGTTCTGCGCAGTATCTTCGATGTTCCTAGGACTGCGCTCTTCTGGACTGAGGCTTCAGATGTTGTTCCTGGGATTTGCTGGAGCCACTCTCCCAGTTTGGGGGTTACTGCCCCAAGTGCCCCCACTACCACAGGGACCACGCAACCCTTGACCTTCCACATCCGTTCCAGCTGCTCTTTCAACCCTTGATACTTCTCAAGTTTCTCATGTTCCTTCTTCCTGATGTTGGCGTCAGCTGGGATCGCCACATCTATCACCACCACCTTCTTCTGCTCTTTGACCACCACCACTATGTCCGGTTGGTTAGCCAGGATCTGTTTGTCAGTCTGGAAGCTGAAGTCCCACAGAATCTTGGCCCTGTTGTTCTCAGCCACCTTCTGTGGTATGGCCCATTGGGACTTGGGTACTTCTATTCCATACTGGTTGCAGATGTTCCTGTATACTATCCCAGCCACTTGGTTGTGCCTCTCCATGTACGCTGATCCAGCTAGCATCTTACACCCTGCTACTATGTGCTGGACTGTTTCAGGGGCTTCTTTGCACAGTCTGCATCTTGGGTCTGATCTACTCTGGTAGATCCTGGCCTCTATGGCTCTTGTGCTTATGGCCTGTTCTTGTGCTGCCATGATTAGTGCCTCTGTGCTGTCTGTCAGTCCTGCATTATCCAGGCACTGGTAGGATTTCTTGATATCAGCCACTTCCTCTATCTGACGGTGGTACATGCCATGTAGGGGTTTGTCTCTCCAGGTTGTCTGTTCCTCCTCCTCCTCTGCACTCTCATCAGGGTTCTGCTGCCTGAGACATTCACTTAGCAGTTCATCCTTTGGGGCCATCTTTCTGATGTATTCTCGGATTTTCGATGTTTCATCCTGGACCGTGGTCTTGACGCTCACTAGCCCTTGGCCTCCCTCTTTCCGCTTAGTGTATAGTCTCAGGGTGCTGGACTTGGGGTGGAACCCTCCATGCATGGTGAGGAGCTTTCTAGTCTTGATATCTGTGGCTTCTATCTCCTCCTTTGGCCAGTTTATGATACCAGCTGGGTATCTGATGACTGGTAGTGCGTACATGTTGATGGCTCGGACCTTGTTTTTACCATTCAGCTGACTTTTCAGGACCTGCCTTACTCTCTGGAGGTATTTGGCTGTGGTTGACTTCCTTGTGGCCTCTTCATGGTTTCCATTAGCCTGTGGGATGCCAAGGTACTTGTAGCTGTCTTGGATATCACCTATGTTGCCCTCTGGTAGGTCAATCCCTTCAGTCCGGATCATCTTGCCTCTCTTTGAGACCATCCGGCCACACTTGTCCACTCCGAATGACATCCCTATGTCATCGCTGTAGATCCGGGTGGTGTGGATCAGCGAGTCTATTTCTCGCTCGTTCCTGGCATACAGCTTGATGTCATCCATGTAGAGCAGGTGGCTGATTGATGCCCCACTACGGAATCGGTACCCATAGCCGCTCTTCGTGATGATCTGACTGAGGGGGTTCAGGCCTATGCAGAACAGCAGTGGTGATAGCGCATCTCCTTGGTATATGCCGCACTTGATGTTGACTTGGGCAATGGGTTTTGAGTTGGCCTCTAGGGTTGTCTTCCACATTTCCATTGAGTTCTGTATGAAGGTCCTTAGGTTCCTGTTGATCTTATACAGTTCCAGACATTCCAGTATCCATGTGTGTGGCATTGAGTCGTAGGCTTTCTTGTAGTCAATCCAGGCAGTGCACAGGTTGGTCTGTCTCTTCTTACAGTCTCGGGCGACTGTTCTATCGGCCAGTAGCTGGTGCTTGGCTCCTCTGGTGTTACTGCCAATTCCTTTCTGTGCCTCGCTCATGTATTGAGCCACATGCTTACTCATTTTTGCCGCAATGATGCCTGACAGGGCCTTCCATGTTGTGCAGAGACAGGTAATTGGCCGGTAGTTGGATGGGATGGGTCCCTTCTGGGGGTCCTTCATGATTAGGACTGTCCTGCCTTGGGTTAGCCATTCTGGGTGGGTTCCATCCCTCAGCAGCTGGTTCATCTGTGCTGCTAGGCGTTCATGGAGTGCAGTTAGCTTCTTCAGCCAGTACGTATGGATCATATCGGGGCCTGGTGCTGTCCAGCTCTTCATCTTTGACACTCTTTCTTGGACGTCTGCCATTGAGATGGTTACTGGTTCTTGTTCTGGGAGGTTGCTGTGGTCAGCTCTTAGGTCCACTAACCATTGGGCATTGGTGTTGTGTGATGCCTTTCTTTCCCATATGTCTTTCCAGTATTTTTCCACCTCAGCTCTTGGTGGGTCTGACCGGTTGATGTTCCCCTGCCATTGAGAGTACACCTTGGCTGGTTCAGTGGAGAACAGCTTGTTTATTCTCCTGGCCTCTCCTTCCTTGGTGTATCTCCTCAACCGGGTGGCCAGAGCTGTTAGTCGCTGTTTGGCAGTTTCGAGTGCCTCTGGTATGGAGAGTGAGTTGTACTT